>NC_091123.1:188322980-188622980 GCF_040183065.1 Periplaneta americana | reverse complement strand
CCTCTGAGCCGCTTCGTTCTCCTTGTGTAGAAAAAAGTCTGTTTTGGAAGGTCAAAATGGCAATTTTTTTTAATTTTGCCGGCCTC
Organism: Periplaneta americana; assembly: GCF_040183065.1. Lineage (NCBI taxonomy): Eukaryota > Metazoa > Arthropoda > Insecta > Blattodea > Blattidae > Periplaneta > Periplaneta americana. The sequence goes on along the minus strand of NC_091123.1, from coordinate 188,622,894 downwards.
TCCTGTCCAAACGTGCGGGGATAGAGAGTTGTCCTTTATACTCAAGATGGAGTTCGACGAACTGTATTCAACGCACTAATCGGCTTTGTTCTAACTACAAGTACTGCGGAGTTATGGCGGCAAGAATGTCGGCGGAATGGTGGTTCCCCTTCCCGTTCTTTTCTCGAAAATCAGAAATTGTTCGCGATTGCCATTTTGATGCTATCGTGTAAGAAGTATGTCAAGGGGGAATACAGGGCCGCATCCAGTTCCTCGGTATGGCCATTATTTCCGGAATTAGAGACTCAAATATTTTAGGTACCCCTAAAATAAAGGCTAGAAAAAAGTGCGACGGATTTGCTGGATTTTAGCGGTGATTATTAGGGAAGATGCGGGGATGCTACAGTTAAAAGGGCGGACCTCTGAGCCGCTTCGTTCTCCTTGTGTAGAAAAAAGTCTGTTTTGGAATGTCAAAATGGCCATTTTTTTTTAATTTTGCCGGCCTCTCCCGTCCAAACGCGCGGGGATAGAGAGTTGTTTTTTATACTCAAGGTGGAGTTCGACAAACTGTAATCAACGCACTCATCGGCTTTTTCTAACTACAAGTACTGCGGAGTTATGGCGGCAAGAATGTCGGTGCAATGGTGGTTTTTTTCTCGAAAATCAGAAAGTGTTCGCGATTGCCATTTTGATGCTATCGTGTAAGAAGTATGTGAAGGGGGAATACAGGGCCGCTTCCAGTTCCTCGGTATGGCCATTATTTCCGGAATTAGAGACTCAAATATTTTAGGTACGCAAAAATTAAGGCTAGAAAAAAGTGCGACGGATTTGCTGGATTTTAGCGGTGATTATTAGGGAAGATGCGGGGATGCTACAGTTAAAAGGGCGGACCTCTGAGCCGCTTCGTTCTCCTTGTGTAGAAAAAAGTCTGTTTTGGAAGGTCAAAATGGCCATTTTTTGAAAATTTGCCGGCCTCTCCCGTCCAAATGCGCGGGGTTAGAGAGTTGTCCTTTATACTCAAGATGGAGTTCGACGAACTGTATTCAACGCACTAATCGGCTTTGTTCTAACTACAAATTCTGCGCAGTTATGGCGGCAAGAATGTCGGCGGAATGGTGGTTCCCCTTCCCGTTCTTTTCTCGAAAATCACGGTTAAAAGGGCGGACCTCTGAGCCGCTTCGTTCTCCTTGTGTAGAAAAAAGTCTGTTTTGGAAGGTCAAAATTGCTATTTTTTTAAGTTTTGCCGGAATCTCCCGTCCAAACGCGTGGGGATAGAGAGTTGTCCTTTATACTCAAGATGGAGTTCGACAAACTGTATTCAACGCACTCATCGGCTTTGTTCTAAATACAAGTACTGCGGAGTTATGGCGGCAAGAATGTCGGTGCAATGGTGGTTTTTTTCTCGAAAATCAGAAAGTGTTCGCGATTGCCATTTTGATGCTATCGTGTAAGAAGTATGTGAAGGGGGAATACAGGGCCGCATCCAGTTATTCGGGATGGCCATTATTTCCGGAATTAGAGACTCAAATATTTTAGGTACCCAAATATTAAGGCTAGAAAAAAGTGCGACGGATTAGCTGGATTTTAGCGGTGATTATTAGGGAAGATGCGGGGATGCTACAGTTAAAAGGGCGGACCTCTGAGCCTCTTCGTTCTCCTTGTGTAGAAAAAAGTCTGTTTTGGAAGGTCAAAATGGCCATTTTTTGAAAATTTGCCGGCCTCTCCCGTCCAAATGCGCAGGGTTAGAGAGTTGTCCTTTATACTCAAGATGGAGGTCGACGAACTGCATTCAACGCACTAATCGGCTTTGTTCTAAGTACAAGTACTGCGGAGTTATGGCGGCAAGAATGTCGGCGGAAAGGTGGTGCCCCTTCCCGTTCTTTTCTCGAAAATCAGAAATTGTTCGCGATTGCCATTTTGATGCTATCGTGTAAGACGTATGTCAAGGGGGAATACAGGGCCGCATCCAGTACCTCGGAATGGCCATTATTTCCGGAATTAGAGACTCAAATATTTTAGGTACCGGTACCCAAAAATTAAGGCTAGAAAAAAGTGCGACGGATTTGCCGGATTTTAGTGGTGATTATTAGGGATGCTACAGTTAAAAGGGCGGACCTCTGAGCCGCTTCGTTCTCCTTGTGTAGAAAAAAGTCTGTTTTGGAAGGTCAAAATGGCGATTTTTTGAAATTTTGCCGGCCTCTCCCATCCAAACGCGCGGCGATAGAGAGTTGTCCTTAATACTGAAGATGGAGTTCGACGAACTGTATTCAACGCACTAATCGGCTTTGTTCTAACTACAAGTACTGCGGAGTTATGGCGGCAAGAATGTCGGCGGAATGGTGGTTCTCCTTCCCCTGTTTTTCTCGAAAATCAGAAAGTGTTTGCGATTGCCATTTTGATGCTATCGTGTAAGAAGTTTGTCAAGGGGGAATACAGGGCCGCATCCAGTTCCTCGGTATGGCCATTATTTCCGGAATTAGAGACTCAAATATTTTAGGTACCCCTAGAATAAAGGCTAGAAAAAAGTGCGACGGATTTGGTGGATTTTAGCTGTGATTATTAGGGAAGATGCGGGGATGCTACAGTTAAAAGGGCGGACCTCTGAGCCGCTTCGTTCTCCTTGTGTAGAAAAAAGTCTGTTTTGGAATGTCAAAATGGCCATTTTTTTTTAATTTTGCCGGCCTCTCCCGTCCAAACGCGCGGGGATAGAGAGTTGTTTTTTATACTCAAGGTGGAGTTCGACAAACTGTAATCAACGCACTCATCGGCTTTTTTCTAACTACAAGTACTGCGGAGTTATGGCGGCAAGAATGTCGGTGCAATGGTGGTTTTTTTCTCGAAAATCAGAAAGTGTTCGCGATTGCCATTTTGATGCTATCGTGTAAGAAATATGTGAAGGGGGAATACAGGGCCGCATCCAGTTCCTCGGTATGGCCATTATTTCCGGAATTAGAGACTCAAATATTTTAGGTACGCAAAAATTAAGGCTAGAAAAAAGTGCGACGGATTTGCTGGATTTTAGCGGTGATTATTAGGGAAGTTGCGGGCATGCTACAGTTAAAAGGGCGGACCTCTGAGCCGCTTCGTTCTCCTTGTGTAGAAAAAAGTCTGTTTTGGAAGGTCAAAATGGCTATTTTTTGAAGTTTTGCCGGAATCTCCCGTCGAAACGCGCGGGGATAGAGAGTTGTCCTTTATACTCAGGATGGAGTTCGACAAACTGTATTCAACGCACTCATCGGCTTTGTTCTAAATACAAGTACTGCGGAGTTATGGCGGCAAGAATGTCGGCGCAATGGTGGTTTTTTTCTCGGAAATCAGAAAGTGTTCGCGATTGCCATTTTGATGCTATCGTGTAAGAAGTATGTCAAGGGGGAATACAGGGCCGCATCCAGTTCCTCAGTATGGCCATTATTTCCGGCATTAGAGACTCAAATATTTTAGGTACCGGTACCGAAAAATTAAGGCTAGAAAAAAGTGCGACGGATTTGCTGGATTTTAGCGGTGATTATTAGGGATGCTACAGTTAAAAGGGCGGACCTCTGAGCCGCTTCGTTCTCCTTGTGTAGAAAAAAGTCTGTTTTGGAAGGTCAAAATGGCCATTTTTTGAAATTTTGCTGGCCTCTCCCGTCCAAACGCGCGGGGATAGAGAGTTGTCCTTTATACTCAAGATGGAGTTCGACGAACTGTATTCAACGCACTAATCTGCTTTGTTCTAACTACAAGTACTGCGGAGTTATGGCGGCAAGAATGTCGGCGGAATGTCTCAGGATTCAGAAATTGTTTGTGATTGACATTTTGATGCTATCTTGTAAGAAGTAAATCAAGGTGGAATACAGGGGTCCATCCTGTTCCTCAGTATGGGCATTATTTCCGGAATTAGAGACTCAAATATTTTAGGTACCCAAAAATTAAGGCTAGAAAAAAGTGCGACGGATTTGCTGGATTTTAGCGGTGATTATTAGGGAAGATGCGGGGATGCTACAGTTAAAAGGGCGGACCTCCGAGCCGCTTCGTTCTCGCAAATCCAGCTTCTCTTCGCGGGGATAGAGAGTTGTTCTTTATACTCAAGATGGAGTTCGACGAACTGTAATCAGCCCACTAATCGGCTTTTTTCTAACTACAAGTACTGCGGAGTTATGGCGGCAAGAATGTCGGCGGAATGGTGGTTTTTTACATTCCCCTTTTTTTCTCGAAAATCAGAAAGTGTTCGCGATTGCCATTTTGATGCTATCGTGTAAGAAGTATGTCAAGGGGGAATACAGGGCCGCATCCAGTTCCTCGGTATGGCCATTATTTCCGGAAATAGAGACTCAAATATTTTAGGTACCCAAAAATTAAGTCTAGGAAAAAGTGCGACGGATTTGCTGGATTTTAGCGGTGATTATTAGGGAAGATGCGGGGATGCTACATTTAAAAGGGCTGACCTCTGAGCCGCTTCGTTCTCCTTGTGTAGAAAAAAGTCTGTTTTGGAAGGTCAAAATGGCAATTTTTTTTAATTTTGCCGGCCTCTCCTGTCCAAACGTGCGGGGATAGAGAGTTGTCCTTTATACTCAAGATGGAGTTCCACGAACTGTATTCAACGCACTAATCGGCTTTCTCCAACTACAAGTACTGCGGAGTTATGGCGGCAAGAATGTCGGCGGAATGGTGGTTCCCCTTCCCGTTCTTTTCTCGAAAATCAGAAATTGTTCGCGATTGCCATTTTGATGCTAACGTGTAAGAAGTATGTCAAGGGGGAATACAGGGCCGTATCCACTTCCTCGGTATGGCCATTATTTCCGGAATTAGAGACTCAAATATTTTAGGTACCCAAAAATTAAGGCTAGAAAAAAGTGCGACGGATTTGCTGGATTTTAGCGGTGGTTATTAGGGATGCTACAGTTAAAAGGGCGGACCTCTGAGCCGCTTCGTTCTCCTTGTGTAGAAAAAAGTCTGTTTTGGAAGGTCAAAATGGCCATTTTTTTTTAATTTTGCCGGCCTCTCCAGTCCAAACGTGCGGGGATAGAGAGTTGTCCTTTATACTGAAGATGGAGTTCGACTAACTGTATTCAACGCACTAATCGGCTTTGTTCTAACTACAAGTACTGCGGAGTTATGGCGGCAAGAATGTCGGCGGAATGGTGGTTCTCCTTCCCCTGTTTTTCTCGAAAATCAGAAAGTGTTTGCGATTGCCATTTTGATGCTATCGTGTAAGAAGTTTGTCAAGGGGGAATACAGGGCCGCATCGAGTTCCCCGGTATGGCCATTATTTCCGGAATTAGAGACTCAAATATTTTAGGTACCCCTAAAATAAAGGGTAGAAAAAAGTGCGACGGATGTGCTGGATTTTAGCTGTGATTATTAGGGAAGATGCGGGGATGCTACAGTTAAAAGGGCGGACCTCTTAGCCGCTTCGTTCTCCTTGTGTAGAAAAAAGTCTGTTTTGGAAGGTCAAAATGGCCATTTTTTGAAAATTTGCCGGCCTCTCCCGTCCAAATGCGCGGAGTTAGAGAGTTGTCCTTTATACTCAAGATGGAGTTCGACGAACTGTATTCAACGCACTAATCGGCTTTGTTCTAACTACAAGTACTGCGGAGTTATGGCGGCAAGAATGTCGGCGGAATGGTGGTTCCCCTTCCCGTTCTTTTCTCGAAAATCAGAAATTGTTCGCGATTGCCATTTTGATGCTATCGTGTAAGAAGTATGTCAAGGGGGAATACAGGGCCGCATCCAGTTCCTCAGTATGGCCATTATTTCCGGAATTAGAGACTCAAATATTTTAGGTACCGGTACCGAAAAATTAAGGCTAGAAAAAAGTGCGACGGATTTGCTGGATTTTAGCGGTGATTATTAGGGATGCTACAGTTAAAAGGGCGGACCTCTGAGCCGCTTCGTTCTCCTTGTGTAGAAAAAAGTCTGTTTTGGAAGGTCAAAATGGCCATTTTTTTTAATTTTGCCGGCCTGTCCCGTCCAAACGCGCGGGGATAGAGAGTTGTCCTTTATACTGAAGATGGAGTTCGACGAACTGTATTCAACGCACTAATCGGCTTTGTGCTAACTACAAGTACTGCAGAGTTATGGCGGCAAGAATGTCGGCGGAATGGTGGTTCTCCTTCCCCTGTTTTTCTCGAAAATCAGAAAGTGTTTGCGATTGCCATTTTGATGCTATCGTGTAAGAAGTTTGTCAAGGGGGAATGCAGGGCCGCATCCAGTTCCTGGGTATGGCCATTATTTCCGGAATTAAAGACTCAAATATTTTAGGTACGCAAAAATTAAGGCTAGAAAAAAGTGCGACGGATTTCCTGGATTTTAGCGGTGATTATTAGGGAAGATGCGGGGATGCTACAGTTAAAAGGGCGGACCTCTGAGCCGCTTCATTCTCCTTGTGTAGAAAAAAGTCTGTTTTGGAAGGTCAAAATGGCCATTTTTTTAAATTTTGCCGGAATCTCCCGTCCAAACGCGCGGGGATAGAGAGTTGTCCTTTATACTCAAGATGGAGTTCAACAAACTGTATTCAACGCACTCATCGGCTTTGTTCTAAATACAAGTACTGCGGAGTTATGGCGGCAAGAATGTCGGCGCAATGGTGGTTTTTTTTCTCGAAAATCAGAAAGTGTTCGCGATTGCCATTTTGATGCTATCGTGTAAGAAGTATGTCAAGGGGGAATACAGGGCGGCATCCAGTTCCTCGGTATGGCCATTATTTCCGGACTTAGAGACTCAAATATTTTAGATACCCAAAAATTAAGGCTAGAAAAAAGTGCGACGGATTTGCTGGATTTTAGCGGTGGTTATTAGGGATGCTACGGTTAAAAGGGCGGACCTCTGAGCCGCTTCGTTCTCCTTGTGTAGAAAAAAGTCTGTTTTGGAAGGTCAAAATGGCTATTTTTTTAAGTTTTGCCGGAATCTCCCGTCCAAACGCGCGGGGATAGAGAGTTGTCCTTTATACTCAAGATGGAGTTCGACAAACTGTATTCAACGCACTCATCGGCTTTGTTCTAAATACAAGTACTGCGGAGTTATGGCGGCAAGAATGTCGGTGCAATGGTGGTTTTTTTTCTCGAAAATCAGAAAGTGTTCGCGATTGCCATTTTGATGCTATCGTGTAAGAAGTATGTGAAGGGGGAATACAGGGCCGCATCCAGTTATTCGGTATGGCCATTATTTCCGGAATTAGAGACTCAAATATTTTAGGTACCCAAATATTAAGGCTAGAAAAAAGTGCGACGGATTAGCTGGATTTTAGCGGTGATTATTAGGGAAGATGCGGGGATGCTACAGTTAAAAGGGCGGACCTCTGAGCCGCTTCGTTCTCCTTGTGTAGAAAAAAGTCTGTTTTGGAAGGTCAAAATGGCCATTTTTTGAAAATTTGCCGGCCTCTCCCGTCCAAATGCGCAGGGTTAGAGAGTTGTCCTTTATACTCAAGATGGAGGTCGACGAACTGTATTCAACGCACTAATCGGCTTTGTTCTAACTACAAGTACTGCGGAGTTATGGCGGCAAGAATGTCGGCGGAATGGTGGTGCCCCTTCCCGTTCTTTTCTCGAAAATCAGAAATTGTTCGCGATTGCCATTTTGATGCTATCGTGTAAGACGTATGTCAAGGGGGAATACAGGGCCGCATCCAGTACCTCGGAATGGCCATTATTTCCGGAATTAGAGACTCAAATATTTTAGGTACCGGTACCCAAAAATTAAGGCTAGAAAAAAGTGCGACGGATTTGCTGGATTTTAGTGGTGATTATTAGGGATGCTACAGTTAAAAGGGCGGACCTCTGAGCCGCTTCGTTCTCCTTGTGTAGAAAAAAGTCTGTTTTGGAAGGTCAAAATGGCGATTTTTTGAAATTTTGCCGGCCTCTCCCGTCCAAACGCGCGGCGATAGAGAGTTGTCCTTAATACTGAAGATGGAGTTCGACGAACTGTATTCAACGCACTAATCGGCTTTGTTCTAACTACAAGTACTGCGGAGTTATGGCGGCAAGAATGTCGGCGGAATGGTGGTTCTCCTTCCCCTGTTTTTCTCGAAAATCAGAAAGTGTTTGCGATTGCCATTTTGATGCTATCGTGTAAGAAGTTTGTCAAGGGGGAATACAGGGCCGCATCCAGTTCCTCGGTATGGCCATTATTTCCGGAATTAGAGACTCAAATATTTTAGGTACCCCTAGAATAAAGGCTAGAAAAAAGTGCGACGGATTTGGTGGATTTTAGCTGTGATTATTAGGGAAGATGCGGGGATGCTACAGTTAAAAGGGCGGACCTCTGAGCCGCTTCGTTCTCCTTGTGTAGAAAAAAGTCTGTTTTGGAATGTCAAAATGGCCATTTTTTTTTAATTTTGCCGGCCTCTCCCGTCCAAACGCGCGGGGATAGAGAGTTGTTTTTTATACTCAAGGTGGAGTTCGACAAACTGTAATCAACGCACGCATCGGCTTTTTTCTAACTACAAGTACTGCGGAGTTATGGCGGCAAGAATGTCGGCGCAATGGTGGTTTTTTTCTCGAAAATCAGAAAGTGTTCGCGATTGCCATTTTGATGCTATCGTGTAAGAAGTATGTCAAGGGGGAATACAGGGCCGCATCCAGTTCCTCAGTATGGCCATTATTTCCGGCATTAGAGACTCAAATATTTTAGGTACTGGTACCGAAAAATTAAGGCTAGAAAAAAGTGCGACGGATTTGCTGGATTTTAGCGGTGATTATTAGGGATGCTACAGTTAAAAGGGCGGACCTCTGAGCCGCTTCGTTCTCCTTGTGTAGAAAAAAGTCTGTTTTGGAAGGTCAAAATGGCCATTTTTTGAAATTTTGCTGGCTTCTCCCGTCCAAACGCGCGGGGATAGAGAGTTGTCCTTTATACTCAAGATGGAGTTCGACGAACTGTATTCAACGCACTAATCTGCTTTGTTCTAACTACAAGTACTGCGGAGTTATGGCGGCAAGAATGTCGGCGGAATGTCTCAGGATTCAGAAATTGTTTGTGATTGACATTTTGATGCTATCTTGTAAGAAGTAAATCAAGGTGGAATACAGGGGTCCATCCTGTTCCTCAGTATGGGCATTATTTCCGGAATTAGAGACTCAAATATTTTAGGTACCCAAAAATTAAGGCTAGAAAAAAGTGCGACGGATTTGCTGGATTTTAGCGGTGATTATTAGGGAAGATGCGGGGATGCTACAGTTAAAAGGGCGGACCTCTGAGCCGCTTCGTTCTCGCAAATCCAGCTTCTCTTCGCGGGGATAGAGAGTTGTTCTTTATACTCAAGATGGAGTTCGACGAACTGTAATCAGCCCACTAATCGGCTTTTTTCTAACTACAAGTACTGCGGAGTTATGGCGGCAAGAATGTCGGCGGAATGGTGGTTTTTTACATTCCCCTTTTTTTCTCGAAAATCAGAAAGTGTTCGCGATTGCCATTTTGATGCTATCGTGTAAGAAGTATGTCAAGGGGGAATACAGGGCCGCATCCAGTTCCTCGGTATGGCCATTATTTCCGGAAATAGAGACTCAAATATTTTAGGTACCCAAAAATTAAGTCTAGGAAAAAGTGCGACGGATTTGCTGGATTTTAGCGGTGATTATTAGGGAAGATGCGGGGATGCTACATTTAAAAGGGCTGACCTCTGAGCCGCTTCGTTCTCCTTGTGTAGAAAAAAGTCTGTTTTGGAAGGTCAAAATGGCAATTTTTTTTAATTTTGCCGGCCTCTCCTGTCCAAACGTGCGGGGATAGAGAGTTGTCCTTTATACTCAAGATGGAGTTCGACGAACTGTATTCAACGCACTAATCGGCTTTGTTCTAACTACAAGTACTGCGGAGTTATGGCGGCAAGAATGTCGGCGGAATGGTGGTTCCCCTTCCCGTTCTTTTCTCGAAAATCAGAAATTGTTCGCGATTGCCATTTTGATGCTATCGTGTAAGAAGTATGTCAAGGGGGAATACAGGGCCGCATCCAGTTCCTCGGTATGGCCATTATTTCCGGAATTAGAGACTCAAATATTTTAGGTACCCCTAAAATAAAGGCTAGAAAAAAGTGCGACGGATTTGCTGGATTTTAGCGGTGATTATTAGGGAAGATGCGGGGATGCTACAGTTAAAAGGGCGGACCTCTGAGCCGCTTCGTTCTCCTTGTGTAGAAAAAAGTCTGTTTTGGAATGTCAAAATGGCCATTTTTTTTTAATTTTGCCGGCCTCTCCCGTCCAAACGCGCGGGGATAGAGAGTTGTTTTTTATACTCAAGGTGGAGTTCGACAAACTGTAATCAACGCACTCATCGGCTTTTTCTAACTACAAGTACTGCGGAGTTATGGCGGCAAGAATGTCGGTGCAATGGTGGTTTTTTTCTCGAAAATCAGAAAGTGTTCGCGATTGCCATTTTGATGCTATCGTGTAAGAAGTATGTGAAGGGGGAATACAGGGCCGCTTCCAGTTCCTCGGTATGGCCATTATTTCCGGAATTAGAGACTCAAATATTTTAGGTACGCAAAAATTAAGGCTAGAAAAAAGTGCGACGGATTTGCTGGATTTTAGCGGTGATTATTAGGGAAGATGCGGGGATGCTACAGTTAAAAGGGCGGACCTCTGAGCCGCTTCGTTCTCCTTGTGTAGAAAAAAGTCTGTTTTGGAAGGTCAAAATGGCCATTTTTTGAAAATTTGCCGGCCTCTCCCGTCCAAATGCGCGGGGTTAGAGAGTTGTCCTTTATACTCAAGATGGAGTTCGACGAACTGTATTCAACGCACTAATCGGCTTTGTTCTAACTACAAATTCTGCGCAGTTATGGCGGCAAGAATGTCGGCGGAATGGTGGTTCCCCTTCCCGTTCTTTTCTCGAAAATCACGGTTAAAAGGGCGGACCTCTGAGCCGCTTCGTTCTCCTTGTGTAGAAAAAAGTCTGTTTTGGAAGGTCAAAATTGCTATTTTTTTAAGTTTTGCCGGAATCTCCCGTCCAAACGCGTGGGGATAGAGAGTTGTCCTTTATACTCAAGATGGAGTTCGACAAACTGTATTCAACGCACTCATCGGCTTTGTTCTAAATACAAGTACTGCGGAGTTATGGCGGCAAGAATGTCGGTGCAATGGTGGTTTTTTTCTCGAAAATCAGAAAGTGTTCGCGATTGCCATTTTGATGCTATCGTGTAAGAAGTATGTGAAGGGGGAATACAGGGCCGCATCCAGTTATTCGGGATGGCCATTATTTCCGGAATTAGAGACTCAAATATTTTAGGTACCCAAATATTAAGGCTAGAAAAAAGTGCGACGGATTAGCTGGATTTTAGCGGTGATTATTAGGGAAGATGCGGGGATGCTACAGTTAAAAGGGCGGACCTCTGAGCCTCTTCGTTCTCCTTGTGTAGAAAAAAGTCTGTTTTGGAAGGTCAAAATGGCCATTTTTTGAAAATTTGCCGGCCTCTCCCGTCCAAATGCGCAGGGTTAGAGAGTTGTCCTTTATACTCAAGATGGAGGTCGACGAACTGCATTCAACGCACTAATCGGCTTTGTTCTAAGTACAAGTACTGCGGAGTTATGGCGGCAAGAATGTCGGCGGAAAGGTGGTGCCCCTTCCCGTTCTTTTCTCGAAAATCAGAAATTGTTCGCGATTGCCATTTTGATGCTATCGTGTAAGACGTATGTCAAGGGGGAATACAGGGCCGCATCCAGTACCTCGGAATGGCCATTATTTCCGGAATTAGAGACTCAAATATTTTAGGTACCGGTACCCAAAAATTAAGGCTAGAAAAAAGTGCGACGGATTTGCCGGATTTTAGTGGTGATTATTAGGGATGCTACAGTTAAAAGGGCGGACCTCTGAGCCGCTTCGTTCTCCTTGTGTAGAAAAAAGTCTGTTTTGGAAGGTCAAAATGGCGATTTTTTGAAATTTTGCCGGCCTCTCCCATCCAAACGCGCGGCGATAGAGAGTTGTCCTTAATACTGAAGATGGAGTTCGACGAACTGTATTCAACGCACTAATCGGCTTTGTTCTAACTACAAGTACTGCGGAGTTATGGCGGCAAGAATGTCGGCGGAATGGTGGTTCTCCTTCCCCTGTTTTTCTCGAAAATCAGAAAGTGTTTGCGATTGCCATTTTGATGCTATCGTGTAAGAAGTTTGTCAAGGGGGAATACAGGGCCGCATCCAGTTCCTCGGTATGGCCATTATTTCCGGAATTAGAGACTCAAATATTTTAGGTACCCCTAGAATAAAGGCTAGAAAAAAGTGCGACGGATTTGGTGGATTTTAGCTGTGATTATTAGGGAAGATGCGGGGATGCTACAGTTAAAAGGGCGGACCTCTGAGCCGCTTCGTTCTCCTTGTGTAGAAAAAAGTCTGTTTTGGAATGTCAAAATGGCCATTTTTTTTTAATTTTGCCGGCCTCTCCCGTCCAAACGCGCGGGGATAGAGAGTTGTTTTTTATACTCAAGGTGGAGTTCGACAAACTGTAATCAACGCACTCATCGGCTTTTTTCTAACTACAAGTACTGCGGAGTTATGGCGGCAAGAATGTCGGTGCAATGGTGGTTTTTTTCTCGAAAATCAGAAAGTGTTCGCGATTGCCATTTTGATGCTATCGTGTAAGAAATATGTGAAGGGGGAATACAGGGCCGCATCCAGTTCCTCGGTATGGCCATTATTTCCGGAATTAGAGACTCAAATATTTTAGGTACGCAAAAATTAAGGCTAGAAAAAAGTGCGACGGATTTGCTGGATTTTAGCGGTGATTATTAGGGAAGTTGCGGGCATGCTACAGTTAAAAGGGCGGACCTCTGAGCCGCTTCGTTCTCCTTGTGTAGAAAAAAGTCTGTTTTGGAAGGTCAAAATGGCTATTTTTTGAAGTTTTGCCGGAATCTCCCGTCGAAACGCGCGGGGATAGAGAGTTGTCCTTTATACTCAAGATGGAGTTCGACAAACTGTATTCAACGCACTCATCGGCTTTGTTCTAAATACAAGTACTGCGGAGTTATGGCGGCAAGAATGTCGGCGCAATGGTGGTTTTTTTCTCGGAAATCAGAAAGTGTTCGCGATTGCCATTTTGATGCTATCGTGTAAGAAGTATGTCAAGGGGGAATACAGGGCCGCATCCAGTTCCTCAGTATGGCCATTATTTCCGGCATTAGAGACTCAAATATTTTAGGTACCGGTACCGAAAAATTAAGGCTAGAAAAAAGTGCGACGGATTTGCTGGATTTTAGCGGTGATTATTAGGGATGCTACAGTTAAAAGGGCGGACCTCTGAGCCGCTTCGTTCTCCTTGTGTAGAAAAAAGTCTGTTTTGGAAGGTCAAAATGGCCATTTTTTGAAATTTTGCTGGCCTCTCCCGTCCAAACGCGCGGGGATAGAGAGTTGTCCTTTATACTCAAGATGGAGTTCGACGAACTGTATTCAACGCACTAATCTGCTTTGTTCTAACTACAAGTACTGCGGAGTTATGGCGGCAAGAATGTCGGCGGAATGTCTCAGGATTCAGAAATTGTTTGTGATTGACATTTTGATGCTATCTTGTAAGAAGTAAATCAAGGTGGAATACAGGGGTCCATCCTGTTCCTCAGTATGGGCATTATTTCCGGAATTAGAGACTCAAATATTTTAGGTACCCAAAAATTAAGGCTAGAAAAAAGTGCGACGGATTTGCTGGATTTTAGCGGTGATTATTAGGGAAGATGCGGGGATGCTACAGTTAAAAGGGCGGACCTCCGAGCCGCTTCGTTCTCGCAAATCCAGCTTCTCTTCGCGGGGATAGAGAGTTGTTCTTTATACTCAAGATGGAGTTCGACGAACTGTAATCAGCCCACTAATCGGCTTTTTTCTAACTACAAGTACTGCGGAGTTATGGCGGCAAGAATGTCGGCGGAATGGTGGTTTTTTACATTCCCCTTTTTTTCTCGAAAATCAGAAAGTGTTCGCGATTGCCATTTTGATGCTATCGTGTAAGAAGTATGTCAAGGGGGAATACAGGGCCGCATCCAGTTCCTCGGTATGGCCATTATTTCCGGAAATAGAGACTCAAATATTTTAGGTACCCAAAAATTAAGTCTAGGAAAAAGTGCGACGGATTTGCTGGATTTTAGCGGTGATTATTAGGGAAGATGCGGGGATGCTACATTTAAAAGGGCTGACCTCTGAGCCGCTTCGTTCTCCTTGTGTAGAAAAAAGTCTGTTTTGGAAGGTCAAAATGGCAATTTTTTTTAATTTTGCCGGCCTCTCCTGTCCAAACGTGCGGGGATAGAGAGTTGTCCTTTATACTCAAGATGGAGTTCGACGAACTGTATTCAACGCACTAATCGGCTTTCTCCAACTACAAGTACTGCGGAGTTATGGCGGCAAGAATGTCGGCGGAATGGTGGTTCCCCTTCCCGTTCTTTTCTCGAAAATCAGAAATTGTTCGCGATTGCCATTTTGATGCTAACGTGTAAGAAGTATGTCAAGGGGGAATACAGGGCCGTATCCACTTCCTCGGTATGGCCATTATTTCCGGAATTAGAGACTCAAATATTTTAGGTACCCAAAAATTAAGGCTAGAAAAAAGTGCGACGGATTTGCTGGATTTTAGCGGTGGTTATTAGGGATGCTACAGTTAAAAGGGCGGACCTCTGAGCCGCTTCGTTCTCCTTGTGTAGAAAAAAGTCTGTTTTGGAAGGTCAAAATGGCCATTTTTTTTTAATTTTGCCGGCCTCTCCAGTCCAAACGTGCGGGGATAGAGAGTTGTCCTTTATACTGAAGATGGAGTTCGACTAACTGTATTCAACGCACTAATCGGCTTTGTTCTAACTACAAGTACTGCGGAGTTATGGCGGCAAGAATGTCGGCGGAATGGTGGTTCTCCTTCCCCTGTTTTTCTCGAAAATCAGAAAGTGTTTGCGATTGCCATTTTGATGCTATCGTGTAAGAAGTTTGTCAAGGGGGAATACAGGGCCGCATCGAGTTCCCCGGTATGGCCATTATTTCCGGAATTAGAGACTCAAATATTTTAGGTACCCCTAAAATAAAGGGTAGAAAAAAGTGCGACGGATGTGCTGGATTTTAGCTGTGATTATTAGGGAAGATGCGGGGATGCTACAGTTAAAAGGGCGGACCTCTTAGCCGCTTCGTTCTCCTTGTGTAGAAAAAAGTCTGTTTTGGAAGGTCAAAATGGCCATTTTTTGAAAATTTGCCGGCCTCTCCCGTCCAAATGCGCGGAGTTAGAGAGTTGTCCTTTATACTCAAGATGGAGTTCGACGAACTGTATTCAACGCACTAATCGGCTTTGTTCTAACTACAAGTACTGCGGAGTTATGGCGGCAAGAATGTCGGCGGAATGGTGGTTCCCCTTCCCGTTCTTTTCTCGAAAATCAGAAATTGTTCGCGATTGCCATTTTGATGCTATCGTGTAAGAAGTATGTCAAGGGGGAATACAGGGCCGCATCCAGTTCCTCAGTATGGCCATTATTTCCGGAATTAGAGACTCAAATATTTTAGGTACCGGTACCGAAAAATTAAGGCTAGAAAAAAGTGCGACGGATTTGCTGGATTTTAGCGGTGATTATTAGGGATGCTACAGTTAAAAGGGCGGACCTCTGAGCCGCTTCGTTCTCCTTGTGTAGAAAAAAGTCTGTTTTGGAAGGTCAAAATGGCCATTTTTTTTAATTTTGCCGGCCTGTCCCGTCCAAACGCGCGGGGATAGAGAGTTGTCCTTTATACTGAAGATGGAGTTCGACGAACTGTATTCAACGCACTAATCGGCTTTGTGCTAACTACAAGTACTGCAGAGTTATGGCGGCAAGAATGTCGGCGGAATGGTGGTTCTCCTTCCCCTGTTTTTCTCGAAAATCAGAAAGTGTTTGCGATTGCCATTTTGATGCTATCGTGTAAGAAGTTTGTCAAGGGGGAATGCAGGGCCGCATCCAGTTCCTGGGTATGGCCATTATTTCCGGAATTAAAGACTCAAATATTTTAGGTACGCAAAAATTAAGGCTAGAAAAAAGTGCGACGGATTTCCTGGATTTTAGCGGTGATTATTAGGGAAGATGCGGGGATGCTACAGTTAAAAGGGCGGACCTCTGAGCCGCTTCATTCTCCTTGTGTAGAAAAAAGTCTGTTTTGGAAGGTCAAAATGGCCATTTTTTTAAATTTTGCCGGAATCTCCCGTCCAAACGCGCGGGGATAGAGAGTTGTCCTTTATACTCAAGATGGAGTTCAACAAACTGTATTCAACGCACTCATCGGCTTTGTTCTAAATACAAGTACTGCGGAGTTATGGCGGCAAGAATGTCGGCGCAATGGTGGTTTTTTTTCTCGAAAATCAGAAAGTGTTCGCGATTGCCATTTTGATGCTATCGTGTAAGAAGTATGTCAAGGGGGAATACAGGGCGGCATCCAGTTCCTCGGTATGGCCATTATTTCCGGACTTAGAGACTCAAATATTTTAGATACCCAAAAATTAAGGCTAGAAAAAAGTGCGACGGATTTGCTGGATTTTAGCGGTGGTTATTAGGGATGCTACGGTTAAAAGGGCGGACCTCTGAGCCGCTTCGTTCTCCTTGTGTAGAAAAAAGTCTGTTTTGGAAGGTCAAAATGGCTATTTTTTTAAGTTTTGCCGGAATCTCCCGTCCAAACGCGCGGGGATAGAGAGTTGTCCTTTATACTCAAGATGGAGTTCGACAAACTGTATTCAACGCACTCATCGGCTTTGTTCTAAATACAAGTACTGCGGAGTTATGGCGGCAAGAATGTCGGTGCAATGGTGGTTTTTTTCTCGAAAATCAGAAAGTGTTCGCGATTGCCATTTGATGCTATCGTGTAAGAAGTATGTGAAGGGGGAATACAGGGCCGCATCCAGTTATTCGGTATGGCCATTATTTCCGGAATTAGAGACTCAAATATTTTAGGTACCCAAATATTAAGGCTAGAAAAAAGTGCGACGGATTAGCTGGATTTTAGCGGTGATTATTAGGAAGATGCGGGGATGCTACAGTTAAAAGGGCGGACCTCTGAGCCGCTTCGTTCTCCTTGTGTAGAAAAAAGTCTGTTTTGGAAGGTCAAAATGGCCATTTTTTGAAAATTTGCCGGCCTCTCCCGTCCAAATGCGCAGGGTTAGAGAGTTGTCCTTTATACTCAAGATGGAGGTCGACGAACTGTATTCAAAACGCACTAATCGGCTTTGTTCTAACTACAAGTACTGCGGAGTTATGGCGGCAAGAATGTCGGCGGAATGGTGGTGCCCCTTCCCGTTCTTTTCTCGAAAATCAGAAATTGTTCGCGATTGCCATTTTGATGCTATCGTGTAAGACGTATGTCAAGGGGGAATACAGGGCCGCATCCAGTACCTCGGAATGGCCATTATTTCCGGAATTAGAGACTCAAATATTTTAGGTACCGGTACCCAAAAATTAAGGCTAGAAAAAAGTGCGACGGATTTGCTGGATTTTAGTGGTGATTATTAGGGATGCTACGGTTAAAAGGGCGGACCTCTGAGCCGCTTCGTTCTCCTTGTGTAGAAAAAAGTCTGTTTTGGAAGGTCAAAATGGCGATTTTTTGAAATTTTGCCGGCCTCTCCCGTCCAAACGCGCGGCGATAGAGAGTTGTCCTTAATACTGAAGATGGAGTTCGACGAACTGTATTCAACGCACTAATCGGCTTTGTTCTAACTACAAGTACTGCGGAGTTATGGCGGCAAGAATGTCGGCGGAATGGTGGTTCTCCTTCCCCTGTTTTTCTCGAAAATCAGAAAGTGTTTGCGATTGCCATTTTGATGCTATCGTGTAAGAAGTTTGTCAAGGGGGAATACAGGGCCGCATCCAGTTCCTCGGTATGGCCATTATTTCCGGAATTAGAGACTCAAATATTTTAGGTACCCCTAGAATAAAGGCTAGAAAAAAGTGCGACGGATTTGGTGGATTTTAGCTGTGATTATTAGGGAAGATGCGGGGATGCTACAGTTAAAAGGGCGGACCTCTGAGCCGCTTCGTTCTCCTTGTGTAGAAAAAAGTCTGTTTTGGAATGTCAAAATGGCCATTTTTTTTTAATTTTGCCGGCCTCTCCCGTCCAAACGCGCGGGGATAGAGAGTTGTTTTTTATACTCAAGGTGGAGTTCGACAAACTGTAATCAACGCACTCATCGGCTTTTTTCTAACTACAAGTACTGCGGAGTTATGGCGGCAAGAATGTCGGTGCAATGGTGGTTTTTTTCTCGAAAATCAGAAAGTGTTCGCGATTGCCATTTTGATGCTATCGTGTAAGAAGTATGTGAAGGGGGAATACAGGGCCGCATCCAGTTCCTCGGTATGGCCATTATTTCCGGAATTAGAGACTCAAATATTTTAGGTACGCAAAAATTAAGGCTAGAAAAAAGTGCGACGGATTTGCTGGATTTTAGCTGTGATTATTAGGGAAGATGCGGGGATGCTACAGTTAAAAGGGCAGACCTCTTAGCCGCTTCGTTCTCCTTGTGTAGAAAAAAGTCTGTTTTGGAAGGTCAAAATGGCCATTTTTTGAAAATTTGCCGGCCTCTCCCGTCCAAATGCGCGGGGTTAGAGAGTTGTCCTTTATACTCAAGATGGAGTTCGACGAACTGTATTCAACGCACTAATCGGCTTTGTTCTAACTACAAATTCTGCGGAGTTATGGCGGCAAGAATGTCGGCGGAATGGTGGTTCCCCTTCCCGTTCTTTTCTCGAAAATCACGGTTAAAAGGGCGGACCTCTGAGCCGCTTCGTTCTCCTTGTGTAGAAAAAAGTCTGTTTTGGAAGGTCAAAATTGCTATTTTTTTAAGTTTTGCCGGAATCTCCCGTCCAAACGCGCTGGGATAGAGAGTTGTCCTTTATACTCAAGATGGAGTTCGAGAAACTGTATTCAACGCACTCATCGGCTTTGTTCTAAATAGAAGTACTGCGGAGTTATGGCGGCAAGAATGTCGGTGCAATGGTGGTTTTTTTCTCGAAAATCAGAAAGTGTTCGCGATTGCCATTTTGATGCTATCGTGTAAGAAGTATGTGAAGGGGGAATACAGGGCCGCATCCAGTTATTCGGTATGGCCATTATTTCCGGAATTAGAGACTCAAATATTTTAGGTACCCAAATATTAAGGCTAGAAAAAAGTGCGACGGATTAGCTGGATTTTAGCGGTGATTATTAGGGAAGATGCGGGGATGCTACAGTTAAAAGGGCGGACCTCTGAGCCGCTTCGTTCTCCTTGTGTAGAAAAAAGTCTGTTTTGGAAGGTCAAAATGGCCATTTTTTGAAAATTTGCCGGCCTCTCCCGTCCAAATGCGCAGGGTTAGAGAGTTGTCCTTTATACTCAAGATGGAGGTCGACGAACTGCATTCAACGCACTAATCGGCTTTGTTCTAAGTACAAGTACTGCGGAGTTATGGCGGCAAGAATGTTGGCGGAAAGGTGGTGCCCCTTCCCGTTCTTTTCTCGAAAATCAGAAATTGTTCGCGATTGCCATTTTGATGCTATCGTGTAAGACGTATGTCAAGGGGGAATACAGGGCCGCATCCAGTACCTCGGAATGGCCATTATTTCCGGAATTAGAGACTCAAATATTTTAGGTACCGGTACCCAAAAATTAAGGCTAGAAAAAAGTGCGACGGATTTGCTGGATTTTAGTGGTGATTATTAGGGATGCTACAGTTAAAAGGGCGGACCTCTGAGCCGCTTCGTTCTCCTTGTGTAGAAAAAAGTCTGTTTTGGAAGGTCAAAATGGCGATTTTTTGAAATTTTGCCGGCCTCTCCCGTCCAAACGCGCGGCGATAGAGAGTTGTCCTTAATACTGAAGATGGAGTTCGACGAACTGTATTCAACGCACTAATCGGCTTTGTTCTAACTACAAGTACTGCGGAGTTATGGCGGCAAGAATGTCGGCGGAATGGTGGTTCTCCTTCCCCTGTTTTTCTCGAAAATCAGAAAGTGTTTGCGATTGCCATTTTGATGCTATCGTGTAAGAAGTTTGTCAAGGGGGAATACAGGGCCGCATCCAGTTCCTCGGTATGGCCATTATTTCCGGAATTAGAGACTCAAATATTTTAGGTACCCCTAGAATAAAGGCTAGAAAAAAGTGCGACGGATTTGGTGGATTTTAGCTGTGATTATTAGGGAAGATGCGGGGATGCTACAGTTAAAAGGGCGGACCTCTGAGCCGCTTCGTTCTCCTTGTGTAGAAAAAATTCTGTTTTGGAATGTCAAAATGGCCATTTTTTTTTAATTTTGCCGGCCTCTCCCGTCCAAACGCGCGGGGATAGAGAGTTGTTTTTTATACTCAAGGTGGAGTTCGACAAACTGTAATCAACGCACTCATCGGCTTTTTTCTAACTACAAGTACTGCGGAGTTATGGCGGCAAGAATGTCGGTGCAATGGTGGTTTTTTTCTCGAAAATCAGAAAGTGTTCGCGATTGCCATTTTGATGCTATCGTGTAAGAAATATGTGAAGGGGGAATACAGGGCCGCATCCAGTTCCTCGGTATGGCCATTATTTCCGGAATTAGAGACTCAAATATTTTAGGTACGCAAAAATTAAGGCTAGAAAAAAGTGCGACGGATTTGCTGGATTTTAGCTGTGATTATTAGGGAAGTTGCGGGCATGCTACAGTTAAAAGGGCGGACCTCTGAGCCGCTTCGTTCTCCTTGTGTAGAAAAAAGTCTGTTTTGGAAGGTCAAAATGGCTATTTTTTTAAGTTTTGCCGGAATCTCCCGTCGAAACGCGCGGGGATAGAGAGTTGTCCTTTATACTCAAGATGGAGTTCGACAAACTGTATTCAACGCACTCATCGGCTTTGTTCTAAATACAAGTACTGCGGAGTTATGGCGGCAAGAATGTCGGCGCAATGGTGGTTTTTTTCTCGAAAATCAGAAAGTGTTCGCGATTGCCATTTTGATGCTATCGTGTAAGAAGTATGTCAAGGGGGAATACAGGGCCGCATCCAGTTCCTCAGTATGGCCATTATTTCCGGCATTAGAGACTCAAATATTTTAGGTACCGGTACCGAAAAATTAAGGCTAGAAAAAAGTGCGATGGATTTGCTGGATTTTAGCGGTGATTATTAGGGATGCTACAGTTAAAAGGGCGGACCTCTGAGCCGCTTCGTTCTCCTTGTGTAGAAAAAAGTCTGTTTTGGAAGGTCAAAATGGCCATTTTTTGAAATTTTGCTGGCCTCTCCCGTCCAAACGCGCGGGGATAGAGAGTTGTCCTTTATACTCAAGATGGAGTTCGACGAACTGTATTCAACGCACTAATCTGCTTTGTTCTAACTACAAGTACTGCGGAGTTATGGCGGCAAGAATGTCGGCGGAATGTCTCAGGATTCAGAAATTGTTTGTGATTGACATTTTGATGCTATCTTGTAAGAAGTAAATCAAGGTGGAATACAGGGGTCCATCCTGGTCCTCATTATGGGCATTATTTCCGGAATTAGAGACTCAAATATTTTAGGTACCCAAAAATTAAGGCTAGAAAAAAGTGCGACGGATTTGCTGGATTTTAGCGGTGATTATTAGGGAAGATGCGGGGATGCTACAGTTAAAAGGGCGGACCTCTGAGCCGCTTCGTTCTCGCAAATCCAGCTTCTCTTCGCGGGGATAGAGAGTTGTTCTTTATACTCAAGATGGAGTTCGACGAACTGTAATCAGCCCACTAATCGGCTTTTTTCTAACTACAAGTACTGCGGAGTTATGGCGGCAAGAATGTCGGCGGAATGGTGGTTTTTTACATTCCCCTTTTTTTCTCGAAAATCAGAAAGTGTTCGCGATTGCCATTTTGATGCTATCGTGTAAGAAGTATGTCAAGGGGGAATACAGGGCCGCATCCAGTTCCTCGGTATGGCCATTATTTCCGGAAATAGAGACTCAAATATTTTAGGTACCCAAAAATTAAGTCTAGGAAAAAGTGCGACGGATTTGCTGGATTTTAGCGGTGATTATTAGGGAAGATGCGGGGATGCTACATTTAAAAGGGCTGACCTCTGAGCCGCTTCGTTCTCCTTGTGTAGAAAAAAGTCTGTTTTGGAAGGTCAAAATGGCAATTTTTTTTAATTTTGCCGGCCTCTCCTGTCCAAACGTGCGGGGATAGAGAGTTGTCCTTTATACTCAAGATGTAGTTCGACGAACTGTATTCAACGCACTAATCGGCTTTGTTCTAACTACAAGTACTGCGGAGTTATGGCGGCAAGAATGTCGGCGGAATGGTGGTTCCCCTTCCCGTTCTTTTCTCGAAAATCAGAAATTGTTCGCGATTGCCATTTTGATGCTATCGTGTAAGAAGTATGTCAAGGGGGAATACAGGGCCGCATCCAGTTCCTCGGTATGGCCATTATTTCCGGAATTAGAGACTCAAATATTTTAGGTACCCCTAAAATAAAGGCTAGAAAAAAGTGCGACGGATTTGCTGGATTTTAGCGGTGATTATTAGGGAAGATGCGGGGATGCTACAGTTAAAAGGGCGGACCTCTGAGCCGCATAGTTCTCCTTGTGTAGAAAGAAGTCTGTTTTGGAAGGTCAAAATGGGCATTTTTTGAAATTTTGCCGGCCTCTCCCGTCCAAACGCGCGGGGATAGAGAGTTGTCCTTTATACTGAAGATGGAGTTCGACAAACTGTATTCAACGCACTCAGCGGCTTTGTTCTAGGTACAAGTACTGCGGAGTTATGGCGGCAAGAATGTCGGCGGAATTGTGGTTTTTTTCTTGAAAACCAGAAAGTGTTCGCGATTGCCATTTTGATGCTATCGTGTAAGAAGTATGTGAAGGGGGAATACAGGGCCGCATCCAGTTCCTCGGTATGGCCATTATTTCCGGAATTAGAGACTCGAATATTTTAGGTACGCAAAAATTAAGGCTAGAAAAAAGTGCGACGGATTTGCTGGATTTTAGCGGTGATTATTAGGGAAGATGCGGGGATGCTACAGTTAAAAGGGCGGACATCTGAGCCGCTTCATTCTCCATGTGTAGAAAAAAGTCTGTTTTGGAAGGTCAAAATGGCCATTTTTTTTAATTTTGCCGGAATCTCCCGTCCAAACGCGCGGGGATAGAGAGTTGTCCTTTATACTCAAGATGGAGTTCGACGAACTGTATTCAACGCACTAATCTGCTTTGTTCTAACTACAAGTACCGCGGAGTTATGGCGGCAAGAATGTCGGCGGAATGTCTCCAGAATCAGAAAGTGTTTGCGATTGCCATTTTGATGCTATCTTGTAAGAAGTAAATCAAGGGGAAATACAGGAGTCCATCCAGTTCCTCAGTATGGGAATTATTTCCGGAATTAGAGACTCAAATATTTTAGGTACCCAAAAATTAAGGCTAGAAAAAAGTGCGACGGATTAGCTGGATTTTAGCGGTTATTATTAGGGAAGATGCGGGGATGATACAGTTAAAATGGCGGACCTCTGAGCCGCTTCGTTCTCCTTGTGTAGAAAAAAGTCTGATTTGGAAGGTCAAAATGGCCATTTTTTGAAATTTTTCCGGCCTCTCCCGTCCAAACGCGCGGGGATAGAGAGTTGCCCTTTATACTCAAGATGGAGTTCGACGAACTGTATTCAACGCACTCATAGGCTTTGTTCTAACTACAAGTACTGCGGAGTTATGGCGGCAAGAATGTCGGCGGAATGGTGGTGTGAAACCCTTCCCCTTTTTTTCTCGAAAATCAGAAAGTGTTCGCGATTGCCATTTTGATGCTATCGTGTAAGAAGTATGGCAAGAGGGAATACAGGGCCGCATCCAGTTCCTCGGTATGGCCATTATTTCCGGAATTAGAGACTCAAATATTATAGGTACGCAAAAATTAAGGCTAGAAAAAAGTGCGACGGATTTGCTGGATTTTAGCGGTGATTATTAGGGAAGATGCGGGGATGCTACAGTTAAAAGGGCGGACCTCTGAGCCGCTTCATTCTCCATGTGTAGAAAAAAGTCTGTTTTGGAAGGTCAAAATGGCCATTTTTTTAAATTTTGCCGGAATCTCCCATCCAAACGCGCGGGGATAGAGAGTTGTCCTTTATACTCAAGATGGAGTTCAACAAACTGTATTCAACGCACTCATCGGCTTTGTTCTAAATACAAGTACTGCGGAGTTATGGCGGCAAGAATGTTGGCGCAATGGTGGTTTTTTTTCTCGAAAATCAGAAAGTGTTCGCGATTGCCATTTTGATGCTATCGTGTAAGAAGTATGTCAAGGGGGAATACAGGGCCGCATCCAGTTCCTCGGTATGGCCATTATTTCCGGAATTAGAGACTCAAATATTTTAGATACCCAAAAATTAAGGCTAGAAAAAAGTGCGACGGATTTGCTGGATTTTAGCGGTGGTTATTAGGGATGCTACGGTTAAAAGGGCCGACCTCTGAGCCGCTTCGTTCTCCTTGTGTAGAAAAAAGTCTGTTTTGGAAGGTCAAAATGGCTATTTTTTTAAGTTTTTCCGGAATCTCCTGTCCAAACGCGCGGGGATAGAGAGTTGTCCTTTATACTCAAGATGGAGTTCGACGAACTGTATTCAACGCACTAATCTGCTTTGTTCTAACTACAAGTACTGCGGAGTTATGGCGGCAAGAATGTCGGCGGAATGTCTCCAGAATCAGAAATTGTTTGTGATTGACATTTTGATGCTATCTTGTAAGAAGTAAATCAAGGTGGAATACAGGGGTCCATCCTGTTCCTCAGTATGGGCATTATTTCCGGAATTAGAGACTCAAATATTTTAGGTACCCAAAAATTAAGGCTAGAAAAAAGTGCGACGGATTAGCTGGATGTTAGCGGTTATTATTAGGGAAGATGCGGGGATGCTACAGTTAAAATGGCGGACCTCTGAGCCGCTTCGTTCTCCTTGTGTAGAAAAAAGTCTGATTTGGAAGGTCAAAATGGCCATTTTTTGAAATTTTGCCGGCCTCTCCCGTCCAAACGCGCGGGGATAGAGAGTTGCCCTTTATACTCAAGATGGAGTTCGACGAACTGTATTCAACGCACTCATAGGCTTTGTTCTAACTACAAGTACTGCGGAGTTATGGCGGCAAGAATGTCGGCGGAATGGTGGTGTGAAACCCTTCCCCTTTTTTTCTCGAAAATCAGAAAGTGTTCGCGATTGCCATTTTGATGCTATCGTGTAAGAAGTATGGCAAGAGGGAATACAGGGACGCATCCAGTTCCTCGGTATGGCCATTATTTCCGG
Source organism: Periplaneta americana (assembly GCF_040183065.1). Classification (NCBI taxonomy): domain Eukaryota; kingdom Metazoa; phylum Arthropoda; class Insecta; order Blattodea; family Blattidae; genus Periplaneta; species Periplaneta americana. The sequence continues at coordinate 188,597,833 of NC_091123.1, read as the reverse complement.
AATTAGAGACTCAGATTTTTAGGTATCCCTAAAATAAAGGCTAGAAAAAAGTGCGACGTATTTGCTGGATTTTAGCGGTTATTATTAGGGAAGATGCGGGGATGCTACAGTTAAAATGGCGGATCTCTGAGCCGCTTCGTTCTCCTTGTGTAGAAAAAAGTGTGATTTGGAAGGTCAAAATGGCCATTTTTTTTAATTTTGCCGGCCTCTCCCGTCCAAACGCGCAGGGATAGAGAGTTGTCCTTTATACTCAAGATGGAGTTCGACGAACTGTATTCAACGCACTCATCGACTTTGTTCTAACTTCAAGTACTGCGGAGTTATGGCGGCAAGAATGTCGGTGGAATGTCTCGAGAATCAGAAAGTGTTCGCGATTGCCATTTTGATACTATCTTGAAAGAAGTAAATCAAGGGGGAATACTTTTCTCCATCCAGTTCCTCAGTATGGGCATTATTTTCGACAATAGTGGTCATATCGAGGAACTGGATTTATTCTTTTAATCCCCCTTGACTTACTTCGGACACCATATCATCAAAATGGGAATGTCGAAGACAAACTGATTATGAAGAAAAAATACCAAGGCTTTTTAACTACTATTCCGCTATCATTCTCGCCACCATAACTCTGCCGTATGTGTAGTGAGAACAAAGCTGGTTAGTGCCGCGGATAGAGCTGCACGATCTGTATCTGTATTGTGAAGCACTACTCTTTGCTCCCAGGCGTATGAACGGTATTGTCCGGCAAAGTTTCTAAAAAACGATCAATTTGTCCTTCGAGAACAGAATTTTCTCTACACAAGGTGAACGAAGGGGCTCAGAGTCCTGTCCTTTTCGATGTAGCAGCCCTGCATGTGTACTAATAATCACCATTAAAATCGAGAAAATCTGTTGCACTTTTTTGTAGACTTGTTCTCTTCAGCTGTGCATTTTTCATCCTTTGCAGTGAGTGAATTGCTCTTGGCAGTGATTCTTATTGGCTATAAGGTACACATGGACTTTATAAATGGCAGATGTCCTCAAAATTTTGGCAAATAATGTTGTGTTTGGCTAAGCTGGAAGCTGCTTTGTTGTAGTCTTTTAAAAATATATAACTTTTTCTGATTATCAAAATAATTTCATAATTATTTGGATATTTATAATAGTAATAAGCGTACTATACTTTGGATATCTTACACTGTCTTCAGCATCTGTTTTCTCCTATTTCACATTTTCTAACAATGATTATGGTTGCAAAGGACAAAATGTAGACTTCAAGTTGGGCAAAAGACTTCATTGAGGTACCAAGTCTAAGTTCAAAATTGGGGCTATAGTGCAAGCTGAAATTAATATTTTTAATTGATTATAATTATTTAATTCCAGGAATGTGCAGATGTATTGTAATGTGGAATACGTTTAGAATGTTTGAAGATAAATAATTGTATGTACAATTGTTCGTATGTAGGGGATGATTTTGGCGACAGAAGTTTTCCAGCAGGTCATTTAGTAAAGGAATGAAGTTTGCTCAAAATGTTATTCATTAAAAAAAAATATGTTTGTGGTTACAAATTCTATTTTCAAATGTGAATAATAAAAATTGCATAGTTAGCTCCAAAGAATCATGTCAGCAAAGTTAGAAATTCATTGAGGAAAAAAAGTGGACTCTTTTGTTTTTTTTTGCTTCCAAGTGAGTCGAGTTTTGAGTAATTCAATTTGTAAAGGAATGAAGTCTGCTTAAAATGTAATTCATTTTAAAACAAGAAGTGTTTGAGCTTAGAAATTCTTGGTGCCATTGCTCCGTCATCCGTGTCTGTAGTGAATGAGTTCCTTATGATGGGTAGTTTTGACTGCAACTGCAGAATCTGAATCACATGTAACGTACTTTCTGTTCCAATGTACTGTTAACTGTTGTTAGCAGTAATGTATGCCACTGCAGGTTATGCAGCTTGTTGACAGAGTTTGTGTTGAGGTTCTTAGTAGTTAATAAGAAGGAATTGGGAACAAGTGCAATTAATAATAGAATTGACTAATCTCGGAAAGTTTGGTGGAGCTTTTTCCTCCTAAATGAATGGATATTGATAAATTGTACAGAGATATGGCAGATTTTTGTTGAATAGCAGGAAGTGAATTGAATTGTATTTATTTATGAGAGACATATCAGTTTACCTTATTAGCTCGCATTGCCAAGGAGTCAGAAGCACGTAACAGTATATCTGGTTGAATTATTCTAGCTTTGAAGCTGTTTATGTGCTTCCCAATTGTGAGGAATGTTGAAACTTCACTGTCAGCAGTTCCACAAATACTAGATATTCATGTAGCATGATGGAATTGTGGAAAGTGATTGACTCCATTTCAATACTGTAACTTTTTTTTATTATTTCTCCCTCTTGTCTTTCACTTTCCCAGTCCTTGTCCGGGTATGTTCCTCTTTGGCTGCTGTTCATCTTTTCTTCATTTTGTAAGGTTTGATTTTCTAGTTATGAATATTATTCCTCTGGCATTCTTCATTTGCTTTGTCTGGTTTATATATTTCATGATGTCTTTGTTGCATTGTTGATTTGAAACATAGTAGAGATATTTCAAGTATAACATTGCTTATGTTTGCAGGCAGATTCCTTGGGTAGATGGCAGTATTTCGCTGGATTGCCTGGCAGTGATGTTTCCTTCACGTCGCAGATTGGAGTGATCATATTTGCAGCAGTGTCCTGGTGGCATGATACAGCTGAACACGTAGAGTTGCAATGTGAGAAGACAAGGTTGAAAGAATGAGTGTTTAGTTAAATAATATAAGTTTATTTCATGAAATGTATTAAACACTTTAATTGCACTATAAATACGTGTGTGCGCATGTATGTATGTAAGTTAGGAGAAATAATTTTTAACAATAAAAGACATATTGTAAATTGTGTAAAAGCTAATTTTATTGTCAGTGATATTCACTATCCAACATGTTAATAGAGGCTCACAGTATAGAATGTTCGACGTGATTAAGCCTAGTACAGCGAACTCTCGTAAGTTCGACAGAACAGAACTGAAATTTCTGACCAATAAGGGTAGTGGATGTGACAGGTGATGTGAATACAAATTGTTATCGGTTATCCATCAACGAATACAGTACTGTACTTGCATTTCCTGCCCGCCCCGAGACTTGTACCACAGTGGGTTTCGACAGTTCCGTCTCACAACGGCACAATTCTCAAATAGAAAAAGAAGAGTTCATTAATTTAAACTCAGTGATCAATATGGATGTCCTAATCAATCAAATATTCTGTTTTCCTTTAACAAAAGTATCACTACAAGACACAGGATCAAATTCCATTCAAATGGCAAAGGCATTTCTTAGTGCCCTTATAGGGACGTGTCTAATTCTCCTATGTAAACAGTCGAGCTATAGGATGTCGAACTTAAGAGCTTCCACTGTACATAGTGACGGTAACATTACATGAGTGGTTTTGTAATTTTATTAAGGAATGTGGGAACAAAACATATTTATTTGGGAAGGGAATCATTGCCAAGCAAGATTAAGCTTAGGATTTACGTTTACAAGTGACACTCGGTTTTGGAAAACATAGATGATTTATTTTCTTTGTTACAAAGTGTCAGGTTATACAATTCTAGCAAGGGTGCAGCAACCATAGCGAAGGAAATTTGGTTAATGGTATAAATTAAATAAAATCGAAATAAAAAAAATTAATAAAATAAATTAAAATCCATTATATTAAATTACAGTAAATAAATTGAATTAATTAAAATAAAATAAATTAAATTTAGTTAAAATAAATAAAATGAATTAAAACGAAATTAAACTGAAACGAATTAAATTAAAGTAAATTTGTATAAATTAAAATATGTTAAATTGAAATGCAATATCAATTGCACAATGCTGTGTGCTCTGCTGTACAACACTGAATATATTGAACATGAAATTAAATTTAAAACATAAATTAAAATGAATTCAATTAAAATAAACTAAATTAAAATGAAACAAATTAAATTAAATTAAAATATAGTAAAATACCTAAAAATAAATTAAAACACTAAATTATATTCAAATAAATTAAAATCAATTAAAGAAAATTAATTTAATTAAAATAATCTAAACTAAAATACATTAAATTAAATTAGATTGAAATAAAAAATACAATTAAAATAAAATTAATTTAATTTAATTAAAATAAATTAAATTAAAATAAATTGTAAAAAAATAATTTAAAATATAATAAATTAAAATATTAAAGTAAATTAATGAAATTAATCAGAATAAAATAAATTGAATTAAGTAAAAGTCAATAAAATGAATTAAAATAAAATTAAAATAAAACAAATTAAATTAAAGTAAATTGATATGAAATAAAATAAATTAAAATAAAATCACTTCTTATAATCAGTGGAGCGCATTACCTGGGAAAGATAAAGGCATTACATTCTACTCTCACTGGAAAAAAGGTAACACCTGGATTAGCAATAAGAAAAGTCTGTCTTGTGGCCAATGGACCAAGGCCATTAAAATGAGCACCAATGTCATCGCAGTTAGATATCCCCCGATAGAAGCCTTGGCAATACCCATTGCAGGAGATGCAATGAGCATGAAACGTTACCCCACGTGCTAGGTTTCTGCCCTCAGGGGGAATTACTGCGAATTGACAGACATAACACAGTCCGCTCAATATTGCTAACAGATTAAGGGAACATGGTGAATACGGAAGGATCTACACGGCGTGCTGACATCATAATAATTGACCGAGATAAAAAAACTGGTCTCATTCTTGACCCCACTGTAAGGTTCGAAATTAATGAAGATCAACCAAAGCAGGTACATGAAGAGAAACGCACTATTTACCTTCCATGCTGTGATGATCTCAGTCATAAATATGATATTCAAGATTGGAATGTCATTGGACTTATGTTTGGTGCGCGAGGAACAATTCCCAAAATTACATTGGAGATCCTCAGAAAATTAAAGGTTCCTGATAAGACTCTTCAGACAATTGCATCAACCATTTTAAAATCTTCATTGAACATCATCAATGACCATCTCTATTCATCTTTATAATATTCAATGTATATTATTTATTTTCAATAAATTTTTATCGTTTTTATAGCTACCATATCTTGTCACAAGAATATTCTTTTTTAAAATTTCATTATGTATTTTTTTAACATCAATTTACATTTTCTTTTTTGTTCATTTGAATTGATTAGGATGCCGATATTTTAAATCCAAGATTTGGACGGCTATCATTTCGATGATTTTCTCTTTCTCTCACTAATAAAATGTAAAGCGCCCAATGGGCAAAAGTCCATATGACTCTAGTCTAGATATACACTGAGTGTCACACTCTTCACTACACTGAATCCAGTCTGTACAGAAGTGAATCAGCGATACTGATCTCTTGTTACATTCCAAGGCATGGTAAGTGTCACACTGTTCACTACACGGTACACATATACATTCATGGCAGGCCTGGTGGAAAGACTTCCTGGTGCAGATGCGATGGTGGAAACCATGGATCACTACGTGCCTCAGTTCATATTCTGCTCGCATCCATTCCTTATTTACCATGGCATCAGTATTGTAGAAGCTTTCACTTATGGAGTCCTCTTCATTCAGAGCTCTCGTAGCAGTTCTTCACATGCTGGTGTAGATGGCAAGTGGTGAAGTGTCATTAAAAGACATACAGACTAGACGAAGTAATCAGTGAAACAAAAAAAGTACAAATTGATGATCGGGCTCCTGATACGAAAAAGAAATCTTGAAACAAAATCATAAATAAATATATATAAATAAATAAATAAAATAATAAATAAAAAGTAAATGAATAAAAATAAACCCGTTATATGAAATTAAAGGACAACATGTATATAAAATAAAATAAATTAAATTACATTAAAATAAACTAAAATAAATTAAAGTAAAAGAATTAAAATTAGATACACTCACCAGTCACTCCTGATTCCCTAAGGTCACTCCTGATTCACTCACTAGTCAGTTACGGTTCATTCCTGTTTCGCTCACGAATCACTCCTGATTCACATCCGAGTCATTCCTGATACAGTCCCAGTCATTCCTGATTCGCTCCCGATTTACTCCTGGTAAGTTCCGAGTCACTCCTGATTCAATCACGAGTCACTCCAGATACACTCCAGATTCGCTCCTGATTAACTCCCAAGTCATTCCTGATTCACTCCCAGTTCACTAATTATACACTTCCAGTCACACCTGATTCAGCCAGTCACTCTTGATTCACTTCTGATTCCCTACCTGATTGGCTCCAGTCACTCCTGTCACTCCAGGGTCACTACTCTGTCACCAATAAGTCACTCCTTATTCACCTAGTCACTCCTAGTTCACTCATGCGTCATTCTTCATACACTCCCTAGCCACTCCTGGTTCACTCCCACGTCACACTTTAATCACTTCCGACTCACTCCCGAGTCACTCTTATTCACTCCCTGTTCAGTCATGCTGCACTCCCTAGTCACTCTTGATTCACTCACCAGTCACTGATGCACTCCAGATTCACTCCTAATTTACTCCCTAGTCACTCCCGGTTCACAACGGAGTCACATCTGGTTCACTCCTGGTTCGCACACGATTCACTCCTGAATCAATAACCAGCCACTCCTGATACACTCCCGAGTCACTTTCGATTAACTCCCTCCTCAGTCACTCCCGAAACACCAGTCACTCTCGATTAACTCACCAGTCGCTCCTTATTCACTGCCGAGTCACTCCTGAATCCCTACAGTCACTCCTTATTCACTCCCGAGTCACTTCTGATTCACTCAAGTCACTCCTGATTCACTCACCGGGCACTCTTTATTCACTCCCAAGTCAATAATTATACACTCCCACTCAGTCCAGGTTCACTCCCCAGTCACTTCGTCACTCCTTCAATTTAAAAAAATTTCAGAATTTTTAAAAATTCAAAGAAATTTCAAAATTTTCAAAGATTTTCAAAATTTAAAAAAAAAAATACCAAATTTTTCAAAATAAAAAAATTCAAAATTTTCAAATAATTTCAAATTTTCATAAAATTTACCAATTTTGCAAAGATTTTTCAAGATTCCTAAAAATTTCAGAAGTTTTCAATATTCAAAAAAATTCAAAATTTACGCTTTCCTTCAAAGTTTTGTTTTTAAGTTGGATAACATGTGAGGGGTTCACAACCATCTGCAATAGTTCTGAGATATTGAGCATTGAGGTTCCCGGGTCACGCTCAGCAACCTTCACATTCCATATAATGCTATCCGTGGAGTAACGAATGAGTTACGGACTTTGTTACGGGAATGCATAAGTTATCGTCTGCCGAGATTGCATTAATCCACAAACTGACCACTGGTGGACTTGGTCCACGTTCGTTTTCAGCCCCTCATGTAATTCATCCATTTAATCCGCCCATAATTGGATTACATAAGTAATTCACAAAGATTTGGATTACGTATGTAATCCATCCATAATTATATCACATATAATCCACGTATTTGGATCACATATGTAATCCATCCATAATTCGATTACACATGTATTCCACACAAATTTGGATTACATTCGCAATCAATCCATAATTGGATCACATATATAATCCACGTATTTTGATCACATGTAATCCATCCATAATTCGATTACGTATGTAATCCACACAGATTTGGATTACGTATGTAATCCATCCATAATTGGATTACATATATATTCCACATAGATTTGGATTACATATGTAATCCATCCATAATTGGATCACATATGCAATCCACAAAGATTTGAATTACATGTGTAATCCATCCATAATTAGATTACACATGTACTCCACAGAGATTTGGATTACGTATGTAATCCATCCATAATTGGATCACATATCACTTCTGATAAAGTCCCAGTCATTCCTTATTCACTCACCAGTCACACCTGATTCACTACCTAGTCACTCCTGAATCCCTAGTCACTCTCGACTCAATCCTGACTCACTCGAGTCAACCCAAGTCACTCCTGGTTCACTCCAGTCATTCCATTCACTCCTCAGTCACTCCTTATTCACCCAGTCACTCCTAGTTGACTCCTGAGTCACTCCTGATACACTCCCAAGTCAGTCCTGGTTCACTCTGGCGTTACTCATTCTCTCCCGAATGACTCCCGAGTTCCTCTTGATTCACTCCAGACTCACTTCATATTCACTCCCCGTTCACTCAGGAGTCACCCTTGATTCATTCCTAATTCACTTTTCATTCACTCGTGATTCACTCACCGGTCACTGATTCACTCCACATTCACTCCTAATACACACCTTAGTCACTCCTGGTTCACTCCCGGGTCACTTCTGGTTCACTCCTGATTCACACACGATTCACTCCTGATCCAATCACCAGCCACTACTGACTCACTCCTTATTCACTCACCAGTCACTCCTGATTCACTACCGACTCACTCCCTAATCCCTAGTTACTCGACTCAATCCTGACTCACTCGAGTCAACCCAAGTCATTCCTAGTTCACACCAGAGTCACTCCATTCACTCCTCAGTCACTCCTTATTCACCCAGTCACTCCTAGTTGACTCCTGACTCACTCCTGATAAACTCCTAAGTCACTTCTGGTTCACTCTGGCGTTACTCATTATTCTCCCCCGAATCACTCCCGAGTTCCTCCTGATTCGCTCCCGAGACATATCTGATTCACTCCCAACTCACTCCATACTCCCTACTCACTCTTGATTCACTCCTAATTCACTCCCCAGTCACTCTTGAATCACTCACCAGTCACTGATGCACTCCCGATTCACTCCCTAGTCACTCCTGTTTGACTTCCGAGTCACTTCTGGTTCACTCCTGATTCACACACGATTCACTCCTGATACAATCACCAGCCACTCCTGATGCACTCCTGATTCCCTCCCAGTCACTCCCGAAACACACTCGTCACTCTTGAACCAGTCACTCCTTATTAACCACCGAGTCGTTCCAGATTCACTTCCGAGTCACTCCTGATTCACTCGAAAGTCGCTCGCTAACCACTCCTGATTCACTCCCGATTCACTCAAGAGTCACTCCCGATTCACACACCTGTCACTCCTGATTCACTTGCTAGTCACTCTTGATTTACTCCCAAGACACTCATGGTTCACACCAGTCACTCCCGATTAGCTCTAAAAACAAACCTGATTCACTCCCAAGTCACCCCTGATTCACTCCCCAGTCACTCTTGATTCACTGCCCAGTCACTTTTTCAATCCCCAGACACTCATTATTTCACTGATTCATTTCAAAAAATTCAAAATTGTCTAAAATTTGCAAAATTTTTCGAAATTCAAAAGCATTTCAAAATTTCGGAATATTTAAAAATTAAAAAAAAAATCAAAAAAATTTAAAATTTAAAATTAAAAAAAAACATAAAAACTGAAAAATGTTTAAGATTTACTAAAAATTAAAAAAAAAATATCAAAATTTTTCAAATTTCAAAAATTGAAAATTTCAAAATATTTAAGTTTTATAAAATAAGTCACTCCCGAGGCATTTGTGTCGCTCAAGATTCACTCTCGATTTATTCCCGAGTCGCTCACGAATCACTCTCGGTCCAATGCCGTGTCACTTCCAATTCACTCTCGAGTCACTCCCATGTAACAAACTCCCTAATCATTCCAGAATCACTCCATACCCTTGATTCATTCCCAAATAACTGCCAAATCTCTCGAGTCATTCCCGAATAACTCCTGATTCAAATCCGAGACAGTCCTGATTCACTGCGAGGCACTCCTGATTCACACCCGGGTCACTGATTCACTCCCTAGTCACTCCTGATTCACACCCTAGTCACTCCCGATACATTCCCCAGTCACTCATAATATACTCCCCAAACAGTCCTGATTCACTCCCGAGTCACCCCTGATAAACTCCCAATTACTCCTGAGTCGCTCAACAGTCACTCCTGATTCGCTCCCGAGTCACTGCTAGGTCACTCCTGATTCACACACGAGTCGCTCCTGATTCACTCCCGAGTCACTTCTGCCACATTCCAGTCACTCCCGATACACTCCCCAGTTACTACTGATTCACTGCCGAGCCACTTCTAATAAACTCCCAGTCACTCCTTATTTACTCACCAGTCACTTTTTATTCACTCACGAGTCTACTGAATTCCTAAGACACTCCTGATTCAAACCCGAGGCACGCCTGGTTCAGACCCGAGTCACTCCGGTTCAGACTCGAGTCACTCCTGGTTCATACCCGGGTCACACCTGGTACAGAGCCGAGTCACTCCTGGTTCAGACCCGAGTCACTCCTGATTCACTCACAATTCACTTACGCTTCACTCCAGAGTCACTCTTAATTGGCACACTAGCCACTCCAGATTCACTCCGGAGTCATTTCTGTTAATTCCCCAGTCACTCACCATTCACTCCCGAGTGTTTAACGATAATTTCCCAGTCACTCCATTCACTCCCGAGTGAATCCATAGTCACTCCCAAGTCTCTCCTGAATCATTCAAGAGTCACTCCCGAGTCAATACTGATACACTCCCGAGTCACTCCAGTTATATTCCCAAGTCACTCCTGATTCACTCCCAAGCCAAACCCGATTCACTCCCGAGTCACTAGCGATTCACTACTTATTCGCTCCCGATACACTCCTGTTTCACTAAGAAGTTACTTCGAGTCACTCCCGATTCACTCAAGAGTCACTCGCGATTCACTCAAGAGTTACGATTCACCCCTGATTCACTCGGGAGCCACTCCTAAATCGAGTCTCTCCTTATTCACTTACTAGTCACTCCTAATTCACTTGAGAGTCACTCCTGATTCACTTTTGAGGCACTCATGGTTCAATCCCACTCATTCCCAATTACCTTCTAAATCAAACCTGATTCACTCCCATGTCACCCCTTCTTCACTCATGATTCACTTCTCAGTCACTTCTAATCACCCTCAGATTATTTCACTGATTCACTTCAAAAAATTGAAAATTATCTAAAATTTTCAAAAGTTTTCGAAATTCAAAAGCATTTGAAAATTTCCAAATTTTTCAAAATTAAAAAAAAATAATTTCAAAAAATTTAAAATTAAAAATATATCAGAATTTTCACAAATTTTCAAAATACAAAAAATTTAATATTCAGAATTATTACAAAATATAAAAAAATTTTCACAATTTCCAAAATTCCAATAAAATTTCAAAATTTTTCAAAATTAAAAAACATTTTAAAATTTTTCAGAAAATTAAAAAAAATTACAAAAATTTTTGTATTTTAAAAAATTCAAAAATATTTAAATTTTTAAAAAATATTACAAAATTCAAAATTTTTCGAAATCAAAAAAATTTCAAAATTTTCAACGATTTTCAAAATTTTTCAAAATTAAAAAGAAATTCGAAATTTAAATAAATTTTCAAGTTCAAAAAAAATTTGAAAAAATTACAGAATTTTAAAAATTCGTCAAAATTTAAAAAAAGTCAATAAAAGAATAAAAATTTAAATGTTTTTTTCAAAATTGAAAAAGTTTAAAAAAATTTAAAAATTTCAAAAAGAATTTCAAAATTTTTTAAAATAAAAATTTTGAAAAATTACAAAAAGATTTCAAAATTAAAAAAAAAATTTAAATTTTTCAAATTTCAAAAATTCAGGATTAAAAAATTTTTGAGTAAAAAAAAAGTTACAAAATTTTTCTAAGCATAAACGATTTTCAAAATTTTTTCTAGATACCAAAAATTCTCAAAATTTAAAAAAGTGAAAATTTTGCAATTTTGAAATTTCAAAAATTTTGAAAATTTTTCGATTTTGAATCATTTGAATTTTTTCAAATTTTTAAAAATTTTTATTTTCAAAAATTTAATTTTTATATTTTGAAAGTGTTTTTTGAATTTGAAAAAAGTTTTCTTAATTTTTTACAATTTTGAAAATTTCTGACAATTTTGATTTTTTTTGAAAATGTTTTTTTTTTTAATTTTAGAAAAAATTTTCAAATGTTTCTTAATTTTGAAAAATTTTGAAATTATTTGGAATTTTGATAATGTTGAAAATTTTTTAAAATTTTGAAATTTTTCTTACTTTATAAAACTTAAATATTTTGAATTTTTTTTTCTTTGAAAGGTGAAAAGTTTTGAATTTTTTTTTCAATTTTTATTTTTTTTTTAATTTTTGAAAATTTTTATTTTGAAAAATTTTGAAATTTTTTTTTGAAATTTTTTGTAATTCTTTTAATCTCTTTTTAAATTTTGAAAAAATCTTGTAAAATTATGAAATTGCTTGAATTTTGAAAAATGAAAATATTTTTGTTTTTATATTTTTTTTAATTTTTAATTTTAAATTTTTTTGAAATCGATTTTTTTTAATTTTCAACTATTTTTAAAAACTTTTAAAAGGAATTTCAAAATTAAAAAAAAAATAAATTTTTCTAATTTGAAAAATAAAAATTTAAAAAAATTTAAGTTTTATAAAATCAGAAAAAAATTTCATAATTTTTTAAAAATCCAAAAAATTTTCAAAATTAAAAAGAGATTTCAAAATTTAAAAAAAATGTAAATTTTTCAATTTTCAAAAATACAAAATTATAATTTTTTTTGTTTTATAAAATGCGAAAAAATTTCAAAATTTTTCAAAACTTAAAAAAATAATTTCAATTTTTTTTAAATTCAGAAAATTTAAAATATTTTTCAGTAAAAAAAAAAGTTACAAAATTTTTCTAAATATAAACAATTTTCAAAATTTTTCTAAATCCCAAAAATGTTCAAAATTAAAAAAGTGATAATTTTGCAATTTTGAAATTTGAAAAATTTTGAAAATTTTTTGAATTTGAATAATTTGAATTTTTTTCAAATTGTTAAAAATTTTGAAAATTTTTATATTGAAAAATTTAATTTTTATATTTTGAAAATATTTTTGGAATTTTGGAAATATTTTTTTAATTTTTTACAATTTTGAAAATTTCTTACAATTTTGATTTTTTTGAAAATCTTGCATTTTTTTTAAATTTAGAAAAAATTTTCAAACGTTTCTTAATTTTGAAAATATTGAAATTTTTTTGGAATTTTGATAAATGTCGAAAATTTTTTAAAATTTTGAAATTTTTATTACTTTATAAGACTTAAATATTTTGAAATTTTGTTTGAAATTTGAAAAGTTTTGAATTTTTTTTTATTTATTTTTTTTTTAATTTTTGAAAATTTTTATTTTGAAATTTTGAAATTTTTCTTTTAATTTTTAGTAATTTTTTAAATCTTTTTTTAAATGTTGAAAACATTTTGTAAAATTATGAAATTGCTTGAATTTTGAAAAATGAAAATTTTTTGTTTTTATAGTTTTTAATTTTTAATTTTTAATTTTTTTGAAATTTATTTTTTTTAATTTTCAAACATTTAAAAAATGTTTAAAAAGAATTTCAAATCTTAAAAAAAAATAAGTTTTTCTAATTTGAAAAATAAAAAATTAAAAAATGTATAAGTTTTATAAAATAAGAAAAAATTTCAAAATTTTTCAAAAATCCAAAAAAAATTTTCAAAATAAAAATTAATTTCAAAATTTAAAAAAAATGTAAATTTTTCAAATTTCAAAAATACAAAAATTTTAAGTGTTATAAAATCAGAAAAAATTTCAAAATTTTTGAAAAATCCAAAAAAAAAAAATTTAAATTTTTTTAAATTCAGAAAACTTAAAAAATTTTTCAGTAAAAAAAAGTTACAAAATTTTTCTAAATAAACAATTTTCAAAATATTTGTAAATTTCCAAAACTCTTCGAATTATAAAAAAGTGAAAATTTTGCAATACTGAAATTTCAAAAATTTTGAAAATTTTTTGATTTTGAATAACTTGAATTTTTTCAATTTTTTTAAAATTTTGAAAATTTTTATATTGAAAAATGTAAATTTATATTTTGAAATTATTTTTTGAATTTTGAAAAAATTTTTCTTAATTTTTTTACAATTTTAAAAATTTCTTACAATTTTGAATTTGAAAATCTTGCATTTTTTTAATTTTAGAAAAAATTTTCAAAAGTTTCTTAATTTTCAAAAATTTTGAAATTTTTTTGGAATTTTGATAAATGTTGATAATTTTTTAAAATTTTGAAATTTTTCTTACTTTATAAAAGTTAAATATTTTGAAATTTTTTTATTTTTGAAATTTGAAAAGTTTTGGAATTTTTAATTTTTATTTTTAATATTTGAGAATTTTTGTTTTGAAAAATTTTGAATTTTTTTTTGAATTTTTAGTAATTTTTTAAAATCTTTTTTTAAATTTTGAAAAAAATTTCTAAAATTATGAAATTGCTTGAATTTTGAAAAACGAAAATTGTTTTGATATTTTTTTTAATTTTTAAATTTAAATTTTTTTGAAATTAATTTTTTTTAATTTTCAAACATTTTTAAAAAGTTTTAAAATGAATTTCAAAATTAAAAAAAAATGAATATTTCAAATTTGAAAAATAAAAAATTAAAAAATTTTCAAGTTTTATAAAATCAAAAAATATTTCAAAATTTTTCAAATAGCCAAAAAAAAATTTCAAAATTAAAAAAGGATTTCAAAATTAAATAAAATGTAAATATTTCAAATTTCAGAAATATAAAATTAAAATTTTTTTAAGTTTTATGAAATCAGAAAAATTCAAAAAATTTTAAAAAAATCCAGAAAAAATTTTCAATTTTTTTTTAATTGAGAAAAATTAAAAAATGTTTGAGTAAAAAAAATTTACAAAAGTTTTCTAAATAGAAACAATTTTCAAAATTTTTTAATTACCAAAAATCTTCAAAATTTAAAAAAGTGAAAATTTTGTAATTTTGAAATATCAAAAATTTTGAAAATTTTTGATTTTGATTAATTTGACTTTTTTTCAAATTTTTGAAAATTTTGAAAAATTTTATATTAAAAAATTTAATTGTATTTTGAAAATATTATTTGGATTTTGAAAAAAATTTTTCTTAATTTTTTACAATTTTAAAAATTTCTAACAATTTTGGATTTTTTTGAAAATCTTGCATTTTTTTTTAATTTTAGAAAAATTTTCAAAAGGTTCTTAATTTTGAAAAATTTTGAAATTTTTTGTAATTTTGATAAATGTTGATAATTTTTTAAAATTTTGAAATTTTTCTTACTTTATAAAAGTTAAATATTTTGAAATTTTTTAATTTTTGAAATATGAAAAGTTTTGGGTTTTTTTAATTTTTATTTTTAATTTTTGAAAATTTTTATTTTGAAAAATTTTGAATTTTTTTTCGAATTTTTAGTAGTATTTTAAATCCTTTTTTTAAATTTTGAAAAAAATTTCTAAAATTAAGAAATTGCTTGAATTTTGAAAAATTAAATTTTTTTTATATTTTTAATTTTTAATTTTAAATTTTTTTGAAATTTTTTTTAATGTTCAAACATTTTTAAAAAGTTTTAAAAAGGATTTCAAAATTTAAAAAAAATAATTTTTTCAAATTTGAAAAATAAAAAATTTAAAAACTTTTACGTTTTATAAAATCAGAAAGGATTTCAAAATTTTTCCAATTTCCAAAAAAAATTTTCAAAATTAAAAAAATGTAAATTTTTCAAATTTTGAAATGTTTTGGAATTTTGAAAAATGTTGAAAATTTTTAAAATTTTGAAATTTTTTTACAGTATAAGACTTAAATATTTTGAAATTTTTTAATTTTTGAAATTTGAAAAGTGTTGAATTTTTTTAAATTTTTAATTTTAATTTTTGAAAATTTTTATTTGGAAAAAGTTTGAAATTTTTTTTGAATTTTTAGTAATTTTTTTAAACTTTTTTTAAATTTTCGAAAAAATTTCTAAAATTATGAAATTGCTTGAATTTTGAAAAACGAAAATTGTTTTTATATTTTTTTAAATTTTTAAATTTAAATTTTTTTGAAATTTATTTTTTTTAATTTTCAAACATTTTTAAAAAGTTTTAAAAAAGAATTTCAAAATTAAAAAAAAAAATAAATTTTTCAAATTTGAAAAATAAAAAATTAAAAATTTTTATCTGTTATAAAATCAGAAAAAATTTCAAAATTTTTCAAATATCCAAAAAAAATTTTCAAAATTAAAAATGGATTTCGAAATTTAAAAAAAATGTAAATTTTTTAATTTTCAAAAATACAAAATTAAAATTATTTTCGGTTTATAAAATGCGAAAAAATTTCAAAATTTTTCAATACTTAAAAAAATAATTTGAATTTTTTTTAAATTCAGAAAATTTAAAAAATTTTTCAGTAACAAAAAAAGTTACAAAATTCTTCTAAATATAAACAATTTTCAAAATTTTTCTAAATACCAAAAATGTTCAAAATTAAAAAAGTCAAAATTTTGCAATTTTGAAATTTGAAAAATTTTGAAAATATTATTTTGAATAATTTGAATTTTTTCAAAATTTAAAAATTTTGAAAATTTTTATTTTGAAAAATTTAATTTTTATATTTTGAAAATATTTTTTAAATTTTGAAAAAATTTTTCTTAATTTTTTACAATTTCAAAAATTTCTCACAATTTTGAATTTTTTCGAAAATCTTGCATTTTTTTTTAATTTTAGAAAAAATTTTGAAATATTTCTTAATTTTGAATAAAATTTTTATTAATTTTTTACAATTTTGAAAATTTCTTACAATTTTGAATTTTTTTGAAAATATTGCATTATTTTAATTTTAGAAAAATTTTCAAAAGTGTCTTAATTTTGAAAAATTTTGAAATTTTTCTTACTTTATAAAAGTTAAATATTTTGAAATTTTTTAATTTTTGAAATATGAAAAGTTTAAGGGTTTTTTTAATTTTTATTTGTAATTTTTGAAAAATTTTTTTTTTGAATTTTTGGTAGTTTTTTAAATCCTTTTTTTAAATTTTGAGAAAAAAAGTCTAAAATTATGAAATTGCTTGAATTTTGAAGAATGAAATTTTTTTTTATATTTTTTTAAATTTTAATTTTTAAATTTTTTTGAATTTTTTTTTAATGTTCAAACATTTTTAGAGTTTCAAAAAGGATTTCAAAATTTAAAAAAAAAATAAATTTTTCAAATTTGAAAAATTAAAAATTTAAAAATTTTTACGTTTTATAAAATGAGAAAAAATTTCAAAATTTTTCAAATATCCAAAAAAAAATTTCAAAATTAAAAAAGGATATCAAAATTTAAAAAATGTAAATTTTTCAAATTTCAGAAATAAAAAATTACAATTTTTTTGTTTTATAAAATCAGAAAAAATTTAAAAATTTTTCAAAAATTCAAAAAAATTTTCAATTTTTTTAAATTCAGCAAAATTAAAAAATTTTTCAGTAAAAAAGTTACAAAATTATTCTAAATATAAACAATTTTCAAAATTTTTCTAAATACCAATTTAAATTTAGTAATTTTTTCAATCTTTTTTTAAATGTTGAAAAACATTTTTAAAATTATGTAATTGCTTGAAATTTGAAAAATGGAAATTTTTTGTTTCTATATTTTTTTAATTTTTAATTTTTAATTTTTTTCAAATTTATTTTTTTTTAATTTTGAAACATTTTAAAAAATGTTTAAAAAGAATTTCAAAATTAAAAAAAAAAATTTTCTAATTTGAAAAATAAAAAATTAAAAAAATTTTAATTTTTATAAAATGAGAAAAAATTTAAAAATTTATGAAAAATCCCAAAAAAATTTTCAAAATTAAAAATGGATTTCAAAATTTAAAAAAAATGTAAATTTTTCAAATTTCAAAAATACAAAATTAAAATTTTTTAAGTTTTATAAAATCAGAAAAAATTTCAAAATTTTTTTGCATTATTTTTTTTAAATTCAGAAAAATTAAAAAACTTTCATTAAAAAAAAAGTTACAAAAGTTTTCTATATATAAACAATTTTCTACATACAAAAAATCATCAAAATTTAAAAAAGTGAAAATTGTGCAATATAGAAATTTAAAAAATTATGAAAAATTTTGATTTTGAATAATTTGAATTTTTTTCAAATTTTTTCAAATTTTTAAAATTTTTATACTGAAAAATTTAATTTTTATATTTTGAAAATATTTTTTGAATTTTGAAAAAATTTTTTTTTTATTTTTCACAATTTTGAAAATTTGTTACAATTTTGAATTTTTTTAAAATATTGCATTTTTTTAATTATAGAAAAATTTTCAAATGTATCTTAATTTTGAAAAATTTTGAAATTTTTTGGGATTTTTATAAATGTACAAAATTTTTTAAAATTTTGAAATTTTTCTTTATAAATCTTAAATATTTTGAAATTTTTTTATTTTTGAAATTTGAAAAGTTTAGATTTTTTAAAATTTTTGTTGTTTTTAATTTTTGAAAATTTTTATTTCGAAAAATTTTGAAAAATTTTTTTGAATTTCTAGTGATTTTTTTAATCTTTTTTTAAATTTTTAAAAAAATTTCTAAAATTATGAAACGGCTTGAAATTTGAAGAATGAAAAAGTTTTTAAAATTTTTTTTTAATTTTTAAATTTAAATTTTTTTGAAATTTATTTTTTTTATTTTTCAAACAGTTTTAAAAAGTTTTAAAAAGAATTTCAAAAAAAAAAAAAATAAATTTTTCAAATTTGAAAAATAAAGCAAATTAAAAAATTAAAAAAAAATAAAAAAAAAATTTAAATTTTTCTAATTTCAAAAATAGAAAATTAAAAAATTTTTTAGTTATAAAATCAGAAAAAATTTCAAAATTTTTCAAAAATCCAAAAAAAATTTTCGATTTTTTTTTAAATTGAGAAAAAGTAAAAAATTTTTCAGTGAAAAAAAAGGTACAAAATTTTTCTAAATGTAAACAATTTTCATTTTTTTAAGTTTGATAAAATCAGAATAAATTAAAAAAAATCCAAAAAAAATTTTCAAAATTAAAAAAGGATTTCAAAATTTAAAAAAAATTTAAATTTTTCAAATTTCAAAAATAGAAAATTTAAAAATTTTTTACTGTTATAAAATCAGAAAAAATTTCAAAATTTTTCAAAAATCCAAAAAAAATTTTCAATTTTTTTTTTAAATTCAGAAAAACTAAAAAATTTTTCAGTGAAAAAAATTACAAAATTTTTCTAAATTTAAACAATTTTCATTTTTTTAAGTTTGATAAAATCAGAATAAATTAAAAAATTTAAAAAAAATCCAAAAAAAAAATGTTCAAAATTAAAAAAGGATTTCAAAATTTAAAAAAAAATTTAAATTTTTCAAATTTCAAAAATAGAAAATTTAAAAATTTTTTAGTGTTATAAAATCAGAAAAAATTTCAAAATTTTTCAAAAAAAAGTTACAAAATTTTTCTAAATACCAAAAATCTTCAAAATTTAAAAAAGTGAAAATTTTTCAATTTTGAAATTTGAAAAATTTTGAAAATTTTTTGATTTTCAATAATTTGAATTTTTTATGAAAATTAAAAAATTTTGAAATTTTTTTTGAAAAATTCAATTTTTATATTTTGAAAATATTTTTTGAATTTTGAAAAAATTTTTCTTAATTTTTTACAATTTTAAAAATTTCTGACAATTTTGAATTTTTTCGAAAATCTTGCATTTCTTTTAATTTTAGAAGAAATTTTCAAAAGTTTCTTAATTTTGAAAAATTTTGAAATTTTTCTTACTTTATGAAACTTAAATATTTTGAAATTTTTTTATTTCTGAAATTTAAAAAGTTTTTAATTTTATTAAATTTATATTGTTTCTAAATTTTGAACATTTTTATTTCGAAAAATTTTGAAATTTTTTTGAATTTCTAATAATTTTTTTAATCTTTTTTTAAATTTTGAAAAAATTTCTAAAATTATGTAATTGCTAGAATTTTGAAAAATGAAAATATTTTTGTTTTTATATTTTCTTAAATTTTTAATTTTAAATTTTTTTGAAATCGATTTTTTATAATTTTCAACCTTTTTTAAAAACTTTTAAAAGGAATTTCAAAATAAAAAAAAAATTTAAATTAAAAAAATGTCAAAATTTAAGAAATCAATAATGTTTATAATTAAAAAATTTCAAAATTTCCAAAATTCCAAAAATTTTCATAATATTAATTTTGAAAATTTTGAGAATTCTGAATATTTTTTTCAATTTTGAAAAATTCTGAAATTTTTTTTCAATTTTGAAAAATTTTGAAATTTTTTCCAATTTTGAAAATTTTTGAAATTTTTTGGTTTTGAAAATGTTTTGTTTAAATATTTTGTTTTGAAAATTTTTCAAAATTTTTCAAAATACCAAAAATTTCGAAATTGAAAAAATTCCAAAAATTTTCTGAATTTTCAAAGCATTTTTGAATAAAAAAATTTGAAAATTTCCAAAATTTTCAATATTTTTCAAAATCCAAATCGAAGCTTTTGAAATACACAAAAATCTTAAATTTTTATAATTCAAAAAATTTAAAAATTTTCAAAGTTCAAAAAATATTTCAAAAATTTTCAAAATTCCAAAAATTTTTTTTAAATTTTCAAAATTAAAAAAAATTAAATTTTTCAAAATTAAAAACAATTAAAATTTTTCAAAATAAAATAATTTCAAAATTTTTCAAAATACCAAAAATTTCGAAATTGAAAAGAAATTCCAAAATTTTTTAAAATCCAAAAAAATTTCAGGATTTCCAAAAAATTGTTTAAATAAAAAAATTTCGAAATTTCCATAATTTTCAATATTTTTCAAAATCCAAATCGAAAGCTTTTCAAATTCACAAAAATCTTAAATTTTCATAATTCAGAAAATTTTAAAAATTTTCAAAATTAAAAAAAAATTTTGAAAATTGAAAAAAAATTTCAAAATTAAAAAAAAATTTCAAAATTAAAAAAAAATTCAAAATTAAAAAAATATTTCAAAAAATTTCAGAAAAATTAAAAAATTTTCAATATTGAAAAATATATTTCAAAATTCAGATAAAATTTCAAAAATTTTCAAAATTGAAAAATTTCAAAATTTTTCAAAATACCAAAAATTTCGAAATTGAAAAAAGTCCAAAATTTTTTAAAATCCAAAAAATATTTCAGGATTTTCAAAAAATTTTTTAAATCAAAAAATTTCGAAATTTCCAAAATTTTCAATATTTTTCAAAATCCTAATCGAAAGCTTTCGAAATAGACAAAAATTTTTAAATTTTCAAAATTCAGAAAAATTTAAAACTTTCCAAAATTCAAAAAAAAATTTAAATTAAAAAAATGTCAAAATTAAAAAAAATAAAAAATTTTTATAATTAATTGGAAATTTCCAAAATTTTCAATATAT
Source organism: Periplaneta americana (assembly GCF_040183065.1). Taxonomy (NCBI): domain Eukaryota; kingdom Metazoa; phylum Arthropoda; class Insecta; order Blattodea; family Blattidae; genus Periplaneta; species Periplaneta americana. The sequence continues at coordinate 188,576,722 of NC_091123.1, read as the reverse complement.
TTCAAAATCCAAATCGAAAGCTTTTGAAATACACAAAAATTTTAAATTTTCAAAATTCAGAAAAATTTAAAAACTTTCATAATTCAAAAAAAAATTTTGAAAATTAAAAAAAAATTTCAAAATTACAAAAAAATTCAAAATTCAAAAATTATTTCAAAAATTTTCAAAATTCCAAATTTTTTTTTAATTTTTCAAAAGTAAAAAAAAATTAAATTTTTCAAATTTAAAAATAATTGAAAATTTTTGAAAATGAAAAAATTCAAAAATTTTCAAAATACCAAAAATTTCGAAATTGAAAAAAAATTCCAAAATTTTTTAAAATCCAAAAAATATTTCAGGATTTTCAAAAAATTTTTTAAATCAACAAATTTCGAAATTTCCAAAATTTTCAATATTTTTCAAAATCCTAATCGAAAGCTTTCGAAATAGACAAACATTTTAAAATTTTCAAAATAACAAAGATTTCGAAATTAAAAAAAATTCCAAAATTTTTTTTAAATTTTCAAAATTAAAAAAAAATTAAATTTTTCAAAATTAAAAACAACTCAAAATTTTTCAAAATTAAAAAAATTCAAAATTGTCAAAATACCAATAATTTGGAAATTAAAAAAATTCCAAAATTTTTTAAAATCCAAAAAAATTTCAGGGTTTTGAAAAAAAAATTTAAATGAAAAAATATCGAAATTTCCAAAATTTTCAATATTTTTCAAAGTCCTAATCGAAAGCTTTCGAAATAGACAAAAATTTTAAAATTTTCAAAATTCAGAAAAATTTAAAACTTCAAAATTCAAAAAAAAAATTAAATTAAAAAAATGTCAAAATTCAAAAAAATAAAAAATGTTCATATTTAAAAAATTTCAAAATTTTCAAAATTCCAAAAATTTTCATAATTTTAATTTTGAAAATTTTGAGAATTCTGAATATTTTATTCAATTTTGAAAAATTTTGAAATTTTTTTCAATTTTGAAAATTTTGAAAATTTTTTTTGTTTTGAAAATGTTTTGATTATTAAATTTTTAGTTTTGAAAATTTTTCAAAATTCTTCAAAATTCAAAATTTTTCAAAATACCAAATATTTCGAAATTGAAAAAAATTCCAAAAATTTTCTGAATTTTCAAAACATTTTTAAATAAAAAAATTTGGAAGTTTCCAAAATTTTCAATATTTTTCAAAATCGAAATCGAAAGCTTTTGAAATACACAAAAATTTTAAATTTTCAAAATTCAGAAAAATTTAAAAATTTTCAAAAAAAAAAAAAATTTTGAAAAAAAAAACAAAATTAAGAAAAATTAAAAATTCAAAAAATATTTCAAAATTAAAAAAAATTAAATTTTTCAAAATTAAAAAAAAAATTGAAATTTTTCAAAATTAAAAAACTTCAAAATTTTTCAAAATACCAATAATTTCGAAATTGAAAAAAAATCCAAAATTTTTTAAAATCCAAAAAAATTTCAGGATTTTCAGAAAATTGTTTAAATCAAAAAATTTCGAAATTTCCATAATTTTCAATATTTTTCAAAATCCAAATCGAAAGCTTTTTAAACACAAAAATCTTAAATTTTCATAATTCAGAAAAATTTAAAAAATTTCAAAATTAAAAAAAAAATTTTGAAAATTGAAAAAAAATTTCAAAATTAAAAAAAAGTCAAAATTCAAAAAATATTTCAAAAATTTTCAAAATTTTTCAAAATTCCAAAAATTTTTTTTAAATTTTCAAAATTTCAGAAAAATTAAAAAATTTTCAATATTGAAAAATAAATTTCAAAATTCAGATAAAATTTCAAGAATTTTCAAAATTAAAAATTTTCAGAATTTTTCAAAATTCCAAATTTTTTTTTAAATTTTCAAAATGAAAATAAATTAAATTTTGCAAAATTAAAAACAACTCAAAATTTTTCAAAATGAAAAGAATTCAAAATTTTCAAAATATCATTAATTTCGAAATTAAGAAAAAATCCAAAATTTTTTAAAATCCAAAAAAATTTCAGGATTTTGAAAAAAATTTTAAATCAAAAAATTTCGAAATTTCCAAAATTTTCAATATTTTTCAAAATCCTAATCGAAAGCTTTCGAAATAGACAAAAATTTTAAAGTTTTCAAAATTCAGAAAAATTTAAAATTTAAATATTCAAAAAAATTTTAAATTAAAAAAATGTCAAAATTCAAAAAAATAAATAATTTTCATAATTGAAAAATTTCAAAACTTTCAAAATTCCAAAAATTTTCATAATTTTAATTTTGAAAATTTTGAAAATTCTGAAAATTTTTTTCAATTTTGAAAAATTTTGAAATTTTTTTCAATTTTTAAAATTTTTAAAATTTTTTGGTTTTGAAAATGGTTTGATTATTAAATTTTTATTTTTGAAAATTTTTCAAAATTTAAAAAAATTCAAAATTTTTGAAAATACCAATAATTTCGAAATTGAAAAAAATTCCAAAAATTTTCAGAATTTTCAGAAATTAAAAAAAAATTTGGAAATTTCAAAATTTTCAGTATTTTTCAAAATCCAAATCGAAAGCTTTTGAATACACAAAAATTTTAAATTTTCAAAATTCAGAAAAATTTAAATATTTTCAAAATTCAAAAAAATTTTGAAAATAAAAAAAAAACAAAATTAAAAACAATTCAAAATTCAAAAAATATTTCAAAATTAAAAAAAATTAAATTTTTCAAAATTAAAAAAAAAATTGAAATTTTTCAAAATTAAAAAACTTCAACATTTTTCAAAATACGAAAATTTTCGAAATTGAAAAAAAATCCAAAATTTTTTAAAATCCAAAAAAATTTCAGGATTTTCAGAAAATTGTTTAAATCAAAAAATTTCGAAATTTCCATAATTTTCAATATTTTTCAAAATCCAAATCGAAAGCTTTTTAAATACACAATAATCTTAAATTTTAATATTTCATAAGAATTTAAAAAATTTCAAAATTCAAAAAAAAATTTTGAAAAAAAAAAAAATTTCAAAATTAAAAAAAAGTCAAAATTCAAGAAATATTTCAAAAATTTTCAAAATTTTTCAAAATTCCAAAAATTTTTTTAAATTTTCAAAATTTCAGAAAAATTAAAAAATTTTCAATATTGAAAAATAAATTTCAAAATTCAGATAAAATTTCAAGAATTTTCAAAATTAAAAATTTTCAGAATTTTTCAAAATTCCAAATTTTTTTTTAAATTTTCAAAATAAAAAAAAATTAAATTTTGCAAAATTAAAAACAACTCAAAATTTTTCAAAATGAAAAGAATTCAAAATTTTCAAAATATCATTAATTTCGAAATTAAAAAAAATTCCAAAATTTTTTAAAATCCAAAAAAATTACAGGATTTTGAAAAAAATTTTAAATCATAAAATTTCGAAATTTCCAAAATTTTCAATATTTTTCAAAATCGTAATCGAAAGCTTTCGAAATAGACAACAATTTTAAAATTTTCAAAATTCAGAAAAATTTAAAATTTAAATATTCAAAAAATTTTAAATTAAAAAAATGTCAAAATTCAAAAAAATAAAAAATTTTCATAATTGAAAAATTTCAAAACTTTCAAAATTCCAAAAATTTTCATAATTTTAATTTTGAAAATTATTTTCAATTTTGAAAAATTTTGAAATTTTTTTCAATTTTTAAAATTTTTAAAATTTTTTGGTTTTGAAAATGGTTTGATTATTAAATTTTTATTTTTGAAAATTTTTCAAAATTTAAAAAAATTCAAAATTTTTGAAAATACCAATAATTTCGAAATTGAAAAAAAATCCAAAAATTTTCATTATTTTCAGAAATAAAAAAAAAAAATTTGGAAATTTCCAAAATTTTCAGTATTTTTCAAAATCCAAACCGAAAACTTTTGAAATACTCATAAATTTTAAATTTTCAAAATTCAGAAAAATTTAAAAATTTTCAAAATTCAAAAAAATTTTGAAAAAAAAAAACAAAATTAAAAAAAATTCAAAATTCAAAAAATATTTCAAAATTAAAAAAAATTAAATTTTTCAAAATTAAAAACAATTGAAATTTTTCAAAATTAAAAACTTGAAAATTTTTCAAAATACCAAATATTTCCAAATTGAAAAAAAATTCCAAAATTTTTTAAAATCCAAAAAAATTTCAGGATTTTCAGAAAATTGTTTAAATCAAAAAATTTCGAAATTTCCATAATTTTCAATATTTTTCAAAATCCAAATCGAAAGCTTTTTAAACACAAAAATCTTAAATTTTCATAATTCAGAAAAATTTAAAAAATTTCAAAATTAAAAAAAAAATTTTGAAAATTGAAAAAAAATTTCAAAATTAAAAAAAAGTCAAAATTCAAAAAATATTTCAAAAATTTTCAAAATTTTTCAAAATTCCAAAAATTTTTTTTAAATTTTCAAAATTTCAGAAAAATTAAAAATTTTCAATATTGAAAAATAAATTTAAAAATTCAGATAAAATTTCAAGAATTTTCAAAGTTAAAAATTTTCAGAATTTTTCAAAATTCCAATTTTTTTTTTAAATTTTCAAAATAAAAAAAAAATTAAATTTTGCAAAATTAAAAACAACTCAAAATTTTTCAAAATAAAAAGAATTCAAAATTTTCAAAATATCATTAATTTCGAAATTAAAAAAAAATTCCAAAATTTTTTAAAATCCAAAAAAATTTCAGGATTTTGAAAAAAATTTTAAATCAAAAAATTTCGAAATTTCCAAAATTTTCAATATTTTTCAAAATCCTAATCGAAAGCTTTCGAAATAGACAAAAATTTTAAAATTTTCAAAGTTGAGAAAAATTTAAAATTTAAATCAAAAAAATTTTAAATTAAAATATGTCAAAATTCAAAAAAATAAAAAATTTTCATAATTAAAAATTTCAAAATTTTCAAAATTCCAAAAATTTTCATAATTTTAATTTCGAAAATTCTGAAAATTTTTTTCAATTTTGAAAAATTTTGAAATTTTTTTCAATTTTTAAAATTTTTTAAATTTTTTGGTTTAGAAAATGTTTTGATTATTACACTTTTATTTTTGAAAATTTTTCAAAATTTAAAAAATTCAAAATTTTTGAAAATACCAATTATTTCGAAATTGAAACAAATTCCAAAAATTTTCAGAATTTTCAGAAATTAAAAAAAAAAATTTGGAAATTTCCAAAATTATCAATATTTTTCAAAATCCAAATCGAAAGCTTTTGAAATACACGAAGATTTTAAATTTTCAAAATTCAGAAAAATTTAAAAACTTTCATAATTCAAAAAAAATTTTTGAAAATTAAATAAAAATTTCAAAATTAAAAAAAAATTTAAAAAATGCTTTAAAAATTTTCAAAATTCCAAAAATTTTCTTATATTTTGAAAAGTAAAAAAAAATTAAATTTTTCAAATTTAAAAATAATTCAAAATTTTTGAAAATGAAATAATTGAAAACTTTTCAAAATACCAAAAATTTCGAAATTGAAAAAAAATTCCAAAATTTTTTAAAATCCAAAAATATTTCAGGATATCCAAAAAATTTTTTAAATCAAAAAATTTCTAAATTTCCAAAATTTTCAAAATTTTTCAAAATCCTAATCGAAAGCTTTCGAGATAGACAAAAATTTTAAAATTTTCAAAATTCAGAAAAATTTAAAACTTCAAAATTCAAAAAAATTTTAAATTAAAAAAATGTCAAAATTCAAAAAAATAAAAAATGTTCATAATTAAAAAATTTCAAAATTTTCAAAATTCCAAAAATTTTCATAATTTTAATTTTGAAATTTTTGAAAATTCTGAATATTCTTTTCAATTTTGAAAAATTTTGAAATTTTTTTCAATTTTTAAAATTTTTTGGTTTTGAAAATGTTTTGATTATTAAATTTTTTTGTTTTGAAAATTTTTCAAAATTTAAAAAAATTCAGAATTTTTCAAAATACAAATAACTTCGAAATTGAAAAAAAATTCCAAAAATTTTCAGAATTTTCAGAAATTAAAAAAAAAATTTGGAAATTTCCAAAATTTTCAATATTTTTCAAAATCCAAATCGAAAGCTTTTGAAATACACAAAGATTTTAAATTTTCAAAATTCAGAAAAATTTAAAAACTTTCATAATTCAAAAAAGATTTTTGAAAATTAAAAAAAAAATTCAAAATTAAAAAAAAATTCAAAATTCAATAAATATTTTAAAAATTTTCAAAATTCCAAAAATTTTCTTATAATTTCAAAAGTAAAAAAAATTAGATTTTTCAAAATTAAAAATAATTCAAAATTTTTGAAAATGAAAAAATTCAAAATTTTTCAAAATACCAAAAATTTCGAAATTGAAAAGAAATTCCAAAATTTTTTAAAATCCAAAAAATATTTCAGGATTTTCAAAAAATTTTTTAAATCAAAAAATTTCGAAATTTCCAAAATTTTCAAAATTTTTCAAAATCCTACTCGAAAGCTTTCGAAATAGACAAAAATTTTAAAATTTTCAAAATTCAGAAAAATTTAAAACTTCAAAATTCAAAAAAATTTTAAATTAAAAAAATGTCAAAATTCAAAAAAATAAAAAATTTTCATAATTGAAAAATTTCAAAATTTTCAAAATTCCAAAAATTTTGATAATTTTAATTTTGAAAATTTGGAAAATTCTGAAATTTTTTTCAATTTTGAAAAATTTTGAAATTTTTTTCAATTTTGAAAATTTTTAAAATTTTTTTGGTTTTCAAAATGCTTTGATTATTAAATTTTTTTGTTTTCAAAATTTTTCAAAATTTAAATAAATTCGAAATTTCTCAAAATACCAATAATTTCGAAATTGAAAAAAATTTCCAAAAATTTTTCAGAATTTTCAGAAATTTAAAAAAAAATTTGGAAATTTCCAAAATTTTCAATATTTTTCAAAATCCAAATCGAAAGCTTTTGAAATACACAAAAATTTTAAATTTTCAAAATTCAGAAAAATTTAAAAACTTTCATAATGCAAAAAAAATTTGAAAATTAAAAAAAAAAATAAATAAAAAATTCAAAATTAAAAAAATATTGCAAAATTTTTCAAAATTCCAAAAATTTTTTTCAATTTTCAGAAATTAAAAAAAAAATTTGGAAATTTCCAAAATTTTCAGTATTTTTCAAAATCCAAATCGAAAGCTTTTGAAATACACAAAAATTTTAAATTTTCAAAATTCAGAAAAATTTAAAAATTTTCAAAATTCAAAAAAATTTTGAAAAAAAAAAACAAAATTAAGAAAAATTCAAAATTCAAAAAATATTTCAAAATTAAAAAAAATTAAATTTTTCAAAATTAAAAAAAAAATTGAAATTTTTCAAAATTAAAAACAATTAAAATTTTTCAAAATAAAAAAATTTCAAAATTTTTCAAAATACCAAAAATTTTCATAATTTTAATTTTGAAATTTTTGAAAATTCTGAATATTTTTTTAAATTTTGAAAAATTTTGAAATTTTTTTCAATTTTGAAAATTTTGAAAATTTTTTGGTTTTGAAAATGTTTTGATTATTAAATTTTTATTTTTGAAAAATTTTCAAAATTTAAAGAAATTCAAAATTTTTGAAAATACCAATAATTTCGAAATTGAAAAAAATTCCAAAAATTTTCAGAATTTTCAGAAATTAAAAAAAAAAATTTGGAAATTTCCAAAATTTTCAATATTTTTCAAAATCCAAATCGAAAGCTTTTGAAATACACAAAGATTTTAAATTTTCAAATTTCAGAAAAATTTAAAAACTTTCATAATTCAAAAAAAATTTTTGAAAATTAAAAAAAAATTTCAAAATTAAAAAAAAAATTCAAAAAATACTTTAAAAATTTTCAAAATTCCAAAAATTTTCTTATATTTTCAAAAGTAAAAAAAAATTAAATTTTTCAATATTAAAAATAATTCAAAATTTTTGAAAATGAAAAAATTGAAAATTTTTGAAAATACCAAAAATTTCGAAATTGACAAAAAATTCCAAAATTTTTTAATATCCAAAAATTATTTCAGGATTTTCAAAAAATTTTTTAAATGAAAAAATTTCGAAATTTCCAAAATTTTGAAAATTTTTCAAAATCCTAATCGAAAGCTTTCGAGATAGACAAAAATTTTGAAATTTTCAAAATTCAGAAAAATTTAAAACTTCAAAATTCAAAAAAATTTTAAATTAAAAAAATTTCAAAATTCAAAATAATAAAAAATTTTCATTATTAAAAAATTTCAAAATTTTCAAAATTTCAAAAATTTTCATAATTTTAATTTTGAAATTTTTGAAAATTCTGAATATTTTTTTCAATTTTGAAAAATTTTGAAATTTTTTTCAATTTTTAAAATTTTTTGGTTTTGAAAATGTTTTGATTATTAAATTTTTTTTTTTTGAAAATCTTTCAAAATTTAAAAAAATTCAAAATTTTTCAAAATACCAATAATTTCGAAATTGACAAAAATTCCAAAAATTTTCAGAATTTTCAGAAATTAAAAAAAAAAAGGAAATTTCCAAAATTTTCAGTATTTTTCAAAATCCAAATCGAAAGCTTTTGAAATACACAAAAATTTTAAATTTTCAAAATTCAGAAAAATTTAAAAATTTTCAAAATTCAAAAAAATTTTGAAAATAAAAAAAAAACAAAATTAAAAAAAATTCAAAATTCAAAAAATATTTCAAAATTAAAAAAAATTAAATTTTTCAAAATTAAAAAAAAAATTGAAATTTTTCAAAATTAAAAACAATTAAAATTTTTCAAAATAAAAAAATTTCAAAATTTTTCAAAATACCAAAAATTTCGAAATTGAAAAGAAATTCCAAAATTTTTTAAAATCCAAAAAAATTTCAGGATTTCCAAAAAATTGTTTAAATCAAAAAATTTCGAAATTTCCATAATTTTCAATATTTTTCAAAATCCAAATCGAAAGCTTTTCAAATTCACAAAAATCTTAAATTTTCATAATTCAGAAAATTTTAAAAATTTTCAAAATTAAAAAAAAAATTTTGAAAATTGAAAAAAAATTTCAAAATTAAAAAAAAATTCAAAATTAAAAAAATATTTCAAAAAATTTCAGAAAAATTAAAAAATTTTCAATATTTAAAAATATATTTCAAAATTCAGATAAAATTTCAAAAATTTTCAAAATTAAAAAATTTCAAAATTTTTCAAAATACCAAAAATTTCGAAATTGAAAAAAGTCCAAATTTTTTTAAAATCCAAAAAATATTTCAGGATTTTCAGAAAATTGTTTAAATCAAAAAATTTCGAAATTTCCAAAATTTTCAATATTTTTCAAAATCCTAATCGAAAGCTTTCGAAATAGACAAAAATTTTAAAATTTTCAAAATTCAGAAAAATTTAAAACTTTTCAAAATTCAAAAAAAAATTTAAATTAAAAAAATGTCAAAATTAAAAAAAAATCAAAAATTTTTATAATTAATTGGAAATTTCCAAAATTTTCAATATATTTCAAAATCCAAATCGAAAGCTTTTGAAATACACAAAAATTTTAAATTTTCAAAATTCAGAAAAATTTAAAAACTTTCATAATTCAAAAAAAAATTTTGAAAATTAAAAAAAAATTTCAAATTACAAAAAAATTTTCAAAATTCCAAATTTTTTTTTTAATTTTTCAAAAGTAAAAAAAAATTAAATTTTTCAAATTTAAAAATAATTGAAAATTTTTGAAAATGAAAAAATTCAAAAATTTTCAAAATACCAAAAATTTCGAAATTGAAAAAAAATTCCAAAATTTTTTAAAATCCGAAAAATATTTCAGGATTTTCAAAAAATTTTTTAAATCAACAAATTTCGAAATTTCCAAAATTTTCAATATTTTTCAAAATCCTAATCGAAAGCTTTCGAAATAGACAAACATTTTAAAATTTTCAAAATAACAAAAATTTCGAAATTAAAAAAAATTCCAAAATTTTTTTTAAATTTTCAAAATTAAAAAAAAATTAAATTTTTCAAAATTAAAAACAACTCAAAATTTTTCAAAATTAAAAAAATTCAAAATTGTCAAAATACCAATAATTTGGAAATTAAAAAAAATTCCAAAATTTTTTAAAATCCAAAAAAATTTCAGGGTTTTGAAAAAAAAATTTAAATGAAAAAATATCGAAATTTCCAAAATTTTCAATATTTTTCAAAGTCCTAATCGAAAGCTTTCGAAATAGACAAAAATTTTAAAATTTTCAAAATTCAGAAAAATTTAAAACTTCAAAATTCAAAAAAAAAATTAAATTAAAAAATGTCAAAATTAAAAAAAATAAAAAATGTTCATATTTAAAAAATTTCAAAATTTTCAAAATTCCAAAAATTTTCATAATTTTAATTTTGAAAATTTTGAGAATTCTGAATATTTTATTCAATTTTGAAAAATTTTGAAATTTTTTTCAATTTTGAAAATTTAAAAATTTTTTTTGTTTTGAAAATGTTTTGATTATTAAATTTTTAGTTTTGAAAATTTTTCAAAATTCTTCAAAATTCAAAATTTTTCAAAATACCAAATATTTCGAAATTGAAAAAAATTCCAAAAATTTTCTGAATTTTCAAAACATTTTTAAATAAAAAAATTTGGAAGTTTCCAAAATTTTCAATATTTTTCAAAATCGAAATCGAAAGCTTTTGAAATACACAAAAATTTTAAATTTTCAAAATTCAGAAAAATTTAAAAATTTTCAAAATTCAAAAAAATTTTGAAAAAAAAACAAAATTAAGAAAAATTCAAAATTCAAAAAATATTTCAAAATTAAAAAAAATTAAATTTTTCAAAATTAAAAAAAAAATTGAAATTTTTCAAAATTAAAAAAAAAATTGAAATTTTTCAAAATTAAAAAACTTCAAAATTTTTCAAAATACCAATAATTTCGAAATTGAAGAAAAATCCGAAATTTTTTAAAATCCAAAAAAATTTCAGGATTTTCAGAAAATTGTTTAAATCAAAAAATTTCGAAATTTCCATAATTTTCAATATTTTTCAAAATCCAAATCGAAAGCTTTTTAAAGACAAAAATCTTAAATTTTCATAATTCAGAAAAATTTAAAAAATTTCAAAATTAAAAAAAAAATTTTGAAAATTGAAAAAAAATTTCAAAATTAAAAAAAAGTCAAAATTCAAAAAATATTTCAAAAATTTTCAAAATTTTTCAAAATTCCAAAAATTTTTTTTAAATTTTCAAAATTTCAGAAAAATTAAATTTTTCAATATTGAAAAATAAATTTAAAAATTCAGATAAAATTTCAAGAATTTTCAAAGTTAAAAATTTTCAGAATTTTTCAAAATTCCAAATTTTTTTTTAAATTTTCAAAATAAAAAAAAAATTAAATTTTGCAAAATTAAAAACAACTCAAAATTTTTCAAAATAAAAAGAATTCAAAATTTTCAAAATATCATTAATTTCGAAATTAAAAAAAAATTCCAAAATTTTTTAAAATCCAAAAAAATTTCAGGATTTTGAAAAAAATTTTAAATCAAAAAATTTCGAAATTTCCAAAATTTTCAATATTTTTCAAAATCCTAATCGAAAGCTTTCGAAATAGACAAAAATTTTAAAATTTTCAAAGTTGAGAAAAATTTAAAATTAAATAAAAAAAATTTTAAATTAAAATATGTCAAAATTCAAAAAAATAAAAAATTTTCATAATTGAAAAATTTCAAAATTTTCAAAATTCCAAAAATTTTCATAATTTTAATTTCGAAAATTCTGAAAATTTTTTTCAATTTTGAAAAATTTTGAAATTTTTTTCAATTTTTAAAATTTTTAAAATTTTTTGGTTTAGAAAATGTTTTGATTATTACATTTTTATTTTTGAAAATTTTTCAAAATTTAAAAAAATTCAAAATTTTTGAAAATACCAATAATTTCGAAATTGAAAAAAATTCCAAAACTTTTCAGAATTTTCAGAAATTAAAAAAAAAAAATTTGGAAATTTCCAAAATTATCAATATTTTTCAAAATCCAAATCGAAAGCTTTTGAAATACACAAAGATTTTAAATTTTCAAAATTCAGAAAAATTTAAAAACTTTCATAATTCAAAAAAAAATTTTGAAAATTAAATAAAAATTTCAAAATTGAAAAAAAATTCAAAAAATACTTTAAAAATTTTCAAAATTCCAAAAATTTTCTTATATTTTGAAAAGTAAAAAAAAGTTAAATTTTTCAAATTTAAAAATAATTCAAAATTTTTGAAAATGAAAAAATTGAAAATTTTTCAAAATACCAAAAATTTCGAAATTGAAAGAAAATTCCAAAATTTTTTAAAATCCAAAAAATATTTCAGGATATTCAAAAAATTTTGTAAATCAAAAAATTTCTAAATTTCCAAAATTTTCAAAATTTTTCAAAATCCTAATCGAAAGCTTTCGAGATAGACAAAAATTTTAAAATTTTCAAAATTCAGAAAAATTTAAAACTTCAAAATTAAAAAAAATTTTAAATTAAAAAAATGTCAAAATTCAAAAAAATAAAAAATGTTCATAATTAAAAAATTTCAAAATTTTCAAAATTCCAAAAATTTTCATAATTTTAATTTTGAAATTTTTGAAAATTCTGAATATTCTTTTCAATTTTGAAAAATTTTGAAATTTTTTCAATTTTTAAAATTTTTTGGTTTTGAAAATGATTTGATTATTAAATTTTTTTGTTTTGAAAATTTTTCAAAATTTAAAAAAAATTCAAAATTTTTCAAAATACAAATAATTTCGAAATTAAAAAAAAATTCCAAAAATTTTCAGAATTTTTAGAAATTAAAAAAAAAATTTGGAAATTTCCAAAATTTTCAATATTTTTCAAAATCCAAATCGAAAGCTTTTGAAATACACAAAGATTTTAAATTTTCAAAATTCAGAAAAATTTAAAAACTTTCATAATTCAAAAAAGATTTTTGAAAATTAAAAAAAAATTCAAAATTAAAAAAAAATTCAAAATTCAATAAATATTTTAAAAATTTTCAAAATTCCAAAAATTTTCTTATAATTTCAAAAGTAAAAAAAATTAGATTTTTCAAAATTAAAAATAATTCAAAATTTTTGAAAATGAAAAAATTCAAAATTTTTCAAAATACCAAAAATTTCGAAATTGAAAAGAAATTCCAAAATTTTTTAAAATCCAAAAAATATTTCAGGATTTTCAAAAAATTTTTTAAATCAAAAAATTTCGATATTTCCAAAATTTTCAAAATTTTTCAAAATCCTACTCGAAAGCTTTCGAAATAGACAAAAATTTTAAAATTTTCAAAATTCAGAAAAATTTAAAACTTCAAAATTCAAAAAAATTTTAAATTAAAAAAATGTCAAAATTCAAAAAAATAAAAAATTTTCATAATTGAAAAATTTCAAAATTTTCAAAATTCCAAAAATTTTCATAATTTTAATTTTGAAAATTTGGAAAATTCTGAAAATTTTTTCAATTTTGAAAAATTTTGAAATTTTTTTCAATTTTGAAAATTTTTAAAATTTTTTTGGTTTTCAAAATGCTTTGATTATTAAATTTTTTTGTTTTCAAAATTTTTCAAAATTTAAATAAATTCGAAATTTCTCAAAATACCAATAATTTCGAAATTGAAAAAAATTCCAAAAATTTTTCAGAATTTTCAGAAATTTAAAAAAAAATTTGGAAATTTCCAAAATTTTCAATATTTTTCAAAATCCAAATCGAAAGCTTTTGAAATACACAAAAATTTTAAATTTTCAAAATTCAGAAAAATTTAAAAACTTTCATAATACAAAAAAAAATTTGAAAATTAAAAAAAAAAATAAATAAAAAATTCAAAATTAAAAAAATATTGCAAAATTTTTCAAAATTCCAAAAATTTTTTTCAATTTTCAGAAATTAAAAAAAAAAATTTGGAAATTTCCAAAATTTTCAATATTTTTCAAAATCCAAATCGAAAGCTTTTGAAATACACAAAGATTTTAAATTTTCAAAATTCAGAAAAATTTAAAAACTTTCATAATTCAAAAAAAATTTTTGAAAATTAAAAAAAAATTTCAAAATTAAAAAAAAATTCAAAATTCAAAAAATATTTAAAAATTTTCAAAATTCCAAAAATTTTCTTATATTTTCAAATGTAAAAAAAAATTAAATTTTTCAAAATTAAAAATAATTCAAAATTTTTGAAAATGAAAAAATTGAAAATTTTTCAAAATACCAAAAATTTCGAAATTGACAAAAATTCCAAAATTTTTTAAAATCCAAAAAATATTTCAGGATTTTCAAAAAATTTTTTAAATCAAAAAATTTCGAAATTTCCAAAATTTTCAAAATTTTTCAAAATCCTAATCGAAAGCTTTCGAGATAGACAAAAATTTTAAAATTTTCAAAATTCAGAAAAATTTAAAACTTCAAAATTCAAAAAATTTTTAAATTAAAAAAATGTCAAAATTCAAAAAAAATAAAAAATTTTCATGATTAAAAAATTTCAAAATTTTCAAAATTCCAAAAATTTTCATAATTTTAATTTTGAAAATTTTGAGAATTCTGAATATTTTTTTCAATTTTGAAAAATTTTGAAATTTTTTTCAATTTTGAAAATTTTGAAAATTTTTTGGTTTTGAAAATGGTTTGATTATTAAATTTTTATTTTTGAAAAATTTTCAAAATTTAAAGAAATTCAAAATTTTTGAAAATACCAATAATTTCGAAATTGAAAAAAATTCCAAAAATTTTCAGAATTTTCAGAAATTAAAAAAAAAATTTGGAAATTTCCAAAAATTTCAATATTTTTCAAAATCCAAATCGAAAGCTTTTGAAATACACAAAGATTTTAAATTTTCAAATTTCAGAAAAATTTAAAAACTTTCATAATTCAAAAAAAATTTTTGAAAATTAAAAAAAAATTTCAAAATTAAAAAAAAAAATTCAAAAAATGCTTTAAAAATTTTCAAAATTCCAAAAATTTTCTTATATTTTCAAAAGTAAAAAAAAATTAAATTTTTCAATATTAAAAATAATTCAAAATTTTTGAAAATGAAAAAATTGAAAATTTTTCAAAATACCAAAAATTTCGAAATTGACAAAAAATTCCAAAATTTTTTAAAATCCAAAAATTATTTCAGGATTTTCAAAAAATTTTTTAAATGAAAAAATTTCGAAATTTCCAAAATTTTCAAAATTTTTCAAAATCCTAATCGAAAGCTTTCGAGATAGACAAAAATTTTAAAATTTTCAAAATTCAGAAAAATTTAAAACTTCAAAATTCAAAAAAATTTTAAATTAAAAAAATTTCAAAATTCAAAATAATAAAAAATTTTCATTATTAAAAAATTTCAAAATTTTCAAAATTTCAAAAATTTTCATAATTTTAATTTTGAAATTTTTGAAAATTCTGAATATTTTTTTCAATTTTGAAAAATTTTGAAATTTTTTTCAATTTTTAAAATTTTTTGGTTTTGAAAATGTTTTGATTATTAAATTTTTTTGTTTTGAAAATTTTTCAAAATTTAAAAAAATTCAAAATTTTTCAAAATACCAATAATTTCGAAATTGACAAAAATTCCAAAAATTTTCAGAATTTTCAGAAATTAAAAAAAAAATTTGGAAATTTCCAAAATTTTCAGTATTTTTCAAAATCCAAATCGAAAGCTTTTGAAATACACAAAAATTTTAAATTTTCAAAATTCAGAAAAATTTAAAAATTTTCAAAATTCAAAAAAATTTTGAAAATAAAAAAAAAACAAAATTAAAAAAAATTCAAAATTCAAAAAATATTTCAAAATTAAAAAAAATTAAATTTTTCAAAATTAAAAAAAAAATTGAAATTTTTCAAAATTAAAAACAATTAAAATTTTTCAAAATAAAAAAATTTCAAAATTTTTCAAAATACCAAAAATTTCGAAATTGAAAAGAAATTCCAAAATTTTTTAAAATCCAAAAAAATTTCAGGATTTCCAAAAAATTGTTTAAATCAAAAAATTTCGAAATTTCCATAATTTTCAATATTTTTCAAAATCCAAATCGAAAGCTTTTCAAATTCACAAAAATCTTAAATTTTCATAATTCAGAAAATTTTAAAAATTTTCAAAATTAAAAAAAAAATTTTGAAAATTGAAAAAAAATTTCAAAATTAAAAAAAATTCAAAATTAAAAAAATATTTCAAAAAATTTCAGAAAAATTAAAAAATTTTCAATATTGAAAAATATATTTCAAAATTCAGATAAAATTTCAAAAATTTTCAAATTTAAAAAATTTCAAAATTTTTCAAAATACCAAAAATTTCGAAATTGAAAAAAGTCCAAAATTTTTTAAAATCCAAAAAATATATCAGGATTTTCAAAAAATTTTTTAAATCAAAAAATTTCGAAATTTCCATAATTTTCAATATTTTTCAAAATCCAAATCGAAAGCTTTTTAAACACACAAAAATGTTAAATTTTCATATTTCAGAAAAATTTAAAAAATTTCAAAATTCAAAAAAAAATTTTGAAAATTGAAAAAAAAATTTCAAAATTAAAAAAAAGTCAAAATTCAAAAAATATTTCAAAAATTTTCAAAATTTTTCAAAATTCCAAAAATTTTTTTTAAATTTTCAAAATTTCAGAAAAATTAAAAAATTTTCAATATTGAAAAATAAATTTCAAAATTCAGATAAAATTTCAAGAATTTTCAAAATTAAAAATTTTCAGAAATTTTCAAAATTCCAAATTTTTTTTTAAATTTTCAAAATAAAAAAAAATTAAATTTTGCAAAATTAAAAACAACTCAAAATTTTTCAAAATGTAAAGAATTCAAAATTTTCAAAATATCATTAATTTCGAAATTAAAAAAAATTCCAAAATTTTTTAAAATCCAAAAAAATTTCAGGATTTTGAAAAAAATTTTAAATCAAAAAATTTCGAAATTTCCAAAATTTTCAATATTTTTAAAAATCCTAATCGAAAGCTTTCGAAATAGACAAAAATTTTAAAATTTTCAAAATTCAGAAAAATTTAAAATTTAAATATTCAAAAAAATTTTAAATTAAAAAAATGTCCAAATTCAAAAAAATAAATAATTTTCATAATTGAAAAATTTCAAAACTTTCAAAATTCCAAAAATTTTCATAATTTTAATTTTGAAAATTTTGAAAATTCTGAAAATTTTTTTCAATTTTAAAAATTTTAAAAATTTTTTGGTTTTGAAAATGGTTTGATTATTAAATTTTTATTTTTGAAAATTTTTCAAAATTTAAAAAAATTCAAAATTTTTGAAAATACCAATAATTTCGAAATTGAAAAAAATTCCAAACATTTTCAGAATTTTCAGAAATTAAAAATAAAATTTGGAAATTTCAAAATTTTCAGTATTTTTCAAAATCCAAATCGAAAGCTTTTGAATACACAAAAATTTTAAATTTTCAAAATTCAGAAAAATTTAAATATTTTCAAAATTCAAAAAAATTTTGAAAATAAAAAAAAACAAAATTAAAAACATTTCAAAATTAAAAAAATATTTCAAAATTAAAAAAAATTAAATTTTTCAAAATTGAAAAAAAAATTGAAATTTTTCAAAATTAAAAAACTTCAAAATTTTTCAAAATACGAAAATTTTCGAAATTGAAAAAAAATCCAAAATTTTTTAAAATCCAAAAAAATTTCAGGATTTTCAGAAAATTGTTTAAATCAAAAAATTTCGAAATTTCCATAATTTTCAATATTTTTCAAAATCCAAATCGAAAGCTTTTTAAATACACAATAATCTTAAATTTTAATATTTTTTTAAGAATTTAAAAAATTTCAAAATTCAAAAAAAAATTTTGAAAAAAAAAAAATTTCAAAATTAAAAAAAAGTCAAAATTCAAAAAATATTTCAAAAATTTTCAAAATTTTTCAAAATTCCAAAAATTTTTTTAAATTTTCAAAATTTCAGAAAAATTAAAAAATTTTCAATATTGAAAAATAAATTTCAAAATTCAGATAAAATTTCAAGAATTTTCAAAATTAAAAATATTCAGAATTTTTCAAAATTCCAAATTTTTTTTTAAATTTTCAAAATAAAAAAAAATTAAATTTTGCAAAATTAAAAACAACTCAAAATTTTTCAAAATGAAAAGTATTCAAAATTTTCAAAATATCATTAATTTCGAAATTAAAAAAAATTCCAAAATTTTTTAAAATCCAAAAAAATTTCAGGATTTTGAAAAAAATTTTAAATCATAAAATTTCGAAATTTCCAAAATTTTCAATATTTTTCAAAATCGTAATTGAAAGCTTTCGAAATAGACAACAATTTTAAAATTTTCAAAATTCAGAAAAATTTAAAATTTAAATATTCAAAAAATTTTAAATTAAAAAAATGTCAAAATTCAAAAAAATAAAAAATTTTCATAATTGAAAAATTTCAAAACTTTCAAAATTCCAAAAATTTTCTAAATTTTAATTTTGAAAATTATTTTCAATTTTGAAAAATTTTGAAATTTTTTTCAATTTTTAAAATTTTTAAAATTTTTTGGTTTTGAAAATGGTTTGATTATTAAATTTTTATTTTTGAAAATTTTTCAAAATTTAAAAAAATTCAAAATTTTTGAAAATACCAATAATTTCGAAATTGAAAAAAAATCCAAAAATTTTCATTATTTTCAGAAATAAAAAAAAAATTTGGAAATTTCCAAAATTTTCAGTATTTTTCAAAATCCAAACCGAAAACTTTTGAAATACTCATAAATTTTAAATTTTCAAAATTCAGAAAAATTTAAAAATTTTCAAAATTCAAAATAATTTTGAAAAAAAAAACAAAATTAAAAAAAATTCAAAATTCAAAAAATATTTCAAAATTAAAAAAAATTAAATTTTTCAAAATTAAAAACAATTGAAATTTTTCAAAATTAAAAACTTGAAAATTTTTCAAAATACCAAATATTTCCAAATTGAAAAAAAATTCCAAAATTTTTTAAAATCCAAAAAAATTTCAGGATTTTCAGAAAATTGTTTAAATCAAAAAATTTCGAAATTTCCATAATTTTCAATATTTTTCAAAATCCAAATCGAAAGCTTTTTAAACACAAAAATCTTAAATTTTCATAATTCAGAAAAATTTAAAAAATTTCAAAATTAAAAAAAAAATTTTGAAAATTGAAAAAAAATTTCAAAATTAAAAAAAAGTCAAAATTCAAAAAATAATTCAAAAATTTTCAAAATTTTTCAAAATTCCAAAAAATTTTTTTTAAATTTTCAAAATTTCAGAAAAATTAAAAATTTTCAATATTGAAAAATAAATTTAAAAATTCAGATAAAATTTCAAGAATTTTCAAAGTTAAAAATTTTCACAATTTTTCAAAATTCCAAATTTTTTTTTAAATTTTCAAAATAAAAAAAAAATTAAATTTTGCAAAATTAAAAACAACTCAAAATTTTTCAAAATAAAAAGAATTCAAAATTTTCAAAATATCATTAATTTCGAAATTAAAAAAAAATTCCAAAATTTTTTAAAATCCAAAAAAATTTCAGGATTTTGAAAAAAATTTTATATCAAAAAATTTCGAAATTTCCAAAATTTTCAATATTTTTCAAAATCCTAATCGAAAGCTTTCGAAATAGACAAAAATTTTAAAATTTTCAAAGTTGAGAAAAATTTAAAATTTAAATCAAAAAAATTTTAAATTAAAATATGTCAAAATTCAAAAAAATAAAAAATTTTCATAATTTTAATTCCGAAAATTCTGAAAATTTTTTTCAATTTTGAAAAATTTTGAAATTTTTTTCAATTTTTAAAATTTTTAAAATTTTTTGGTTTAGAAAATGTTTTGATTATTACATTTTTATTTTTGAAAATTTTTCAAAATTTAAAAAAATTCAAAATTTTTGAAAATACCAATAATTTCGAAATTGAAAAAAATTCCAAAAATTTTCAGAATTTTCAGAAATTAAAAAAAAAATTTGGAAATTTCCAAAAATTTCAATATTTTTCAAAATCCAAATCGAAAGCTTTTGAAATACACAAAGATTTTAAATTTTCAAATTTCAGAAAAATTTAAAAACTTTCATAATTCAAAAAAAATTTTTGAAAATTAAAAAAAAATTTCAAAATTAAAAAAAAAAATTCAAAAAATGCTTTAAAAATTTTCAAAATTCCAAAAATTTTCTTATATTTTCAAAAGTAAAAAAAAATTAAATTTTTCAATATTAAAAATAATTCAAAATTTTTGAAAATGAAAAAATTGAAAATTTTTCAAAATACCAAAAATTTCGAAATTGACAAAAAATTCCAAAATTTTTTAAAATCCAAAAATTATTTCAGGATTTTCAAAAAATTTTTTAAATGAAAAAATTTCGAAATTTCCAAAATTTTCAAAATTTTTCAAAATCCTAATCGAAAGCTTTCGAGATAGACAAAAATTTTAAAATTTTCAAAATTCAGAAAAATTTAAAACTTCAAAATTCAAAATAATAAAAAATTTTCATTATTAAAAAATTTCAAAATTTTCAAAATTTCAAAAATTTTCATAATTTTAATTTTGAAATTTTTGAAAATTCTGAATATTTTTTTCAATTTTGAAAAATTTTGAAATTTTTTTCAATTTTTAAAATTTTTTGGTTTTGAAAATGTTTTGATTATTAAATTTTTTTGTTTTGAAAATTTTTCAAAATTTAAAAAAATTAAAAATTTTTCAAAATACCAATAATTTCGAAATTGACAAAAATTCCAAAAATTTTCAGAATTTTCAGAAATTAAAAAAAAAATTTGGAAATTTCCAAAATTTTCAGTATTTTTCAAAATCCAAATCGTAAGCTTTTGAAATACACAAAAATTTTAAATTTTCAAAATTCAGAAAAATTTAAAAATTTTCAAAATTCAAAAAAATTTTGAAAATAAAAAAAAAACAAAATTAAAAAAAATGCAAAATTCAAAAAATATTTCAAAATTAAAAAAAATTAAATTTTTCAAAATTAAAAAAAAAATTGAAATTTTTCAAAATTAAAAACAATTAAAATTTTTCAAAATAAAAAAATTTCAGGATTTCCAAAAAATTGTTTAAATCAAAAAATTTCGAAATTTCCATAATTTTCAATATTTTTCAAAATCCAAATCGAAAGCTTTTCAAATTCACAAAAATCTTAAATTTTCATAATTGAGAAAATTTTAAAAATTTTCAAAATTAAAAAAAAAATTTTGAAAATTGAAAAAAAATTTCAAAATTAAAAAAAAATTCAAAATTAAAAAAATATTTCAAAAAATTTCAGAAAAATTAAAAAATTTTCAATATTGAAAAATATATTTCAAAATTCAGATAAAATTTCAAAAATTTTCAAATTTAAAAAATTTCAAAATTTTTCAAAATACCAAAAATTTCGAAATTGAAAAAAGTCCAAAATTTTTTAAAATCCAAAAAATATATCAGGATTTTCAAAAAATTTTTTAAATCAAAAAATTTCGAAATTTCCATAATTTTCAATATTTTTCAAAATCCAAATCGAAAGCTTTTTAAACACACAAAAATCTTAAATTTTCATATTTCAGAAAAATTTAAAAAATTTCAAAATTCAAAAAAAAATTTTGAAAATTGAAAAAAAATTTCAAAATTAAAAAAAAGTCAAAATTCAAAAAATATTTCAAAAATTTTCAAAATTTTTCAAAATTCCAAAAATTTTTTTTAAATTTTCAAAATTTCAGAAAAATTAAAAAATTTTCAATATTGAAAATTAAATTTCAAAATTCAGATAAAATTTCAAGAATTTTCAAAATTAAAAATTTTCAGAAATTTTCAAAATTCCAAATTTTTTTTTAAATTTTCAAAATAAAAAAAAATTAAATTTTGCAAAATTAAAAACAACTCAAAATTTTTCAAAATGTAAAGAATTCAAAATTTTCAAAATATCATTAATTTCGAAATTAAAAAAAATTCCAAAATTTTTTAAAATCCAAAAAAATTTCAGGATTTTGAAAAAAATTTTAAATCAAAAAATTTCGAAATTTCCAAAATTTTCAATATTTTTAAAAATCCTAATCGAAAGCTTTCGAAATTGACAAAAATTTTAAAATTTTCAAAATTCAGAAAAATTTAAAATTTAAATATTCAAAAAAATTTTAAATTAAAAAAATGTCCAAATTCAAAAAAATAAATAATTTTCATAATTGAAAAATTTCAAAACTTTCAAAATTCCAAAAATTTTCATAATTTTAATTTTGAAAATTTTGAAAATTCTGAAAATTTTTTTCAATTTTAAAAATTTTAAAAATTCTTTGGTTTTGAAAATGGTTTGATTATTAAATTTTTATTTTTGAAAATTTTTCAAAATTTAAAAAAATTCAAAATTTTTGAAAATACCAATAATTTCGAAATTGAAAAAAATTCCAAACATTTTCAGAATTTTCAGAAATTAAAAATAAAATTTGGAAATTTCAAAATTTTCAGTATTTTTCAAAATCCAAATCGAAAGCTTTTGAATACACAAAAATTTAAAATTTTCAAAATTCAGAAAAATTTAAATATTTTCAAAATTCAAAAAAATTTTGAAAATAAAAAAAAACAAAATTAAAAACATTTCAAAATTCAAAAAATATTTCAAAATTAAAAAAAATTAAATTTTTCAAAATTAAAAAAAAAATTGAAATTTTTCAAAATTAAAAAACTTCAAAATTTTTCAAAATACGAAAATTTTCGAAATTGAAAAAAAATCCAAAATTTTTTAAAATCCAAAAAAATTTCAGGATTTTCAGAAAATTGTTTAAATCAAAAAATTTCGAAATTTCCATAATTTTCAATATTTTTCAAAATCCAAATCGAAAGCTTTTTAAATACACAATAATCTTAAATTTTAATATTTTTTTAAGAATTTAAAAAATTTCAAAATTCAAAAAAAAATTTTGAAAAAAAAAAAATTTCAAAATTAAAAAAAAGTCAAAATTCAAAAAATATTTCAAAAATTTTCAAAATTTTTCAAAATTCCAAAAATTTTTTTAAATTTTCAAAATTTCAGAAAAATTAAAAATTTTCAATATTGAAAAATAAATTTCAAAATTCAGATAAAATTTCAAGAATTTTCAAAATTAAAAATATTCAGAATTTTTCAAAATTCCAAATTTTTTTTTAAATTTTCAAAATAAAAAAAAATTAAATTTTGCAAAATTAAAAACAACTCAAAATTTTTCAAAATGAAAAGAATTCAAAATTTTCAAAATATCATTAATTTCGAAATTAAAAAAAATTCCAAAATTTTTTAAAATCCAAAAAAATTTCAGGATTTTGAAAAAAATTTTAAATCATAAAATTTCGAAATTTCCAAAATTTTCAATATTTTTCAAAATCGTAATTGAAAGCTTTCGAAATAGACAACAATTTTAAAATTTTCAAAATTCAGAAAAATTTAAAATTTAAATATTCAAAAAATTTTAAATTAAAAAAATGTCAAAATTCAAAAAAATAAAAAATTTTCATAATTGAAAAATTTCAAAACTTTCAAAATTCCAAAAATTTTCATAATTTTAATTTTGAAAATTATTTTCAATTTTGAAAAATTTTGAAATTTTTTTCAATTTTTAAAATTTTTTAAATTTTTTGGTTTTGAAAATGGTTTGATTATTAAATTTTTATTTTTGAAAATTTTTCAAAATTTAAAAAAATTCAAAATTTTTGAAAATACCAATAATTTCGAAATTGAAAAAAATCCAAAAATTTTCATTATTTTCAGAAATAAAAAAAAAAATTTGGAAATTTCCAAAATTTTCAGTATTTTTCAAAATCCAAACCGAAAACTTTTGAAATACTCATAAATTTTAAATTTTCAAAATTCAGAAAAATTTAAAAATTTTCAAAATTCAAAAAAATTTTGAAAAAAAAAAAACAAAATTAAAAAAAATTCAAAATTCAAAAAATATTTCAAAATTAAAAAAAATTAAATTTTTCAAAATTAAAAACAATTGAAATTTTTCAAAATTAAAAACTTGAAAATTTTTCAAAATACCAAATATTTCCAAATTGAAAAAAAATTCCAAAATTTTTTAAAATCCAAAAAAATTTCAGGATTTTCAGAAAATTGTTTAAATCAAAAAATTTCGAAATTTCCATAATTTTCAATATTTTTCAAAATCCAAATCGAAAGCTTTTTAAACACAAAAATCTTAAATTTTCATAATTCAGAAAAATTTAAAAAATTTCAAAATTAAAAAAAAAATTTTGAAAATTGAAAAAAAATTTCAAAATTAAAAAAAAGTCAAAATTCAAAAAATAATTCAAAAATTTTCAAAATTTTTCAAAATTCCAAAAATTTTTTTTAAATTTTCAAAATTTCAGAAAAATTAAAAATTTTCAATATTGAAAAATAAATTTAAAAATTCAGATAAAATTTCAAGAATTTTCAAAGTTAAAAATTTTCACAATTTTTCAAAATTCCAAATTTTTTTTAAATTTTCAAAATAAAAAAAAATTAAATTTTGCAAAATTAAAAACAACTCAAAATTTTTCAAAATAAAAAGAATTCAAAATTTTCAAAATATCATTAATTTCGAAATTAAAAAAAAATTCCAAAATTTTTTAAAATCCAAAAAAATTTCAGGATTTTGAAAAAAATTTTAAATCAAAAAATTTCGAAATTTCCAAAATTTTCAATATTTTTCAAAATCCTAATCGAAAGCTTTCGAAATAGACAAAAATTTTAAAATTTTCAAAGTTGAGAAAAATTTAAAATTTAAATCAAAAAAATTTTAAATTAAAATATGTCAAAATTCAAAAAAATAAAAAATTTTCATAATTTTAATTCCGAAAATTCTGAAAATTTTTTTCAATTTTGAAAAATTTTGAAATTTTTTTCAATTTTTAAAATTTTTAAAATTTTTTGGTTTAGAAAATGTTTTGATTATTACATTTTTATTTTTGAAAATTTTTCAAAATTTAAAAAAATTCAAAATTTTTGAAAATACCAATAATTTCGAAATTGAAAAAAATTCCAAAAATTTTCAGAATTTTCAGAAATTAAAAAAAAAAATTTGGAAATTTCCAAAATTATCAATATTTTTCAAAATCCAAATCGAAAGCTTTTGAAATACACAAAGATTTTAAATTTTCAAAATTCAGAAAAATTTAAAAACTTTCATAATTCAAAAAAAATTTTTGAAAATTAAATAAAAATTTCAAAATTAAAAAAAAATTCAAAAAATACTTTAAAAATTTTCAAAATTTCAAAAATTTTCTTATATTTTGAAAAGTAAAAAAAAATTAAATTTTTCAAATTTAAAAATAATTCAAAATTTTTGAAAATGAAAAAATTGAAAACTTTTCAAAATACCAAAAATTTCGAAATTGAAAAAAAATTCCAAAATTTTTTAAAATCCAAAAAATATTTCAGGATATTCAAAAAATGTTTTAAATCAAAAAATTTCTAAATTTGCAAAATTTTCAAAATTTTTCAAAATCCTAATCGAAAGCTTTCGAGATAGACAAAAATTTTAAAATTTTCAAAATTCAGAAAAATTTAAAACTTCAAAATTCAAAAAAAATTTAAATTAAAAAAATGTCAAAATTCAAAAAAATAAAAAATGTTCATAATTAAAAAATTTCAAAATTTTCAAAATTCCAAAAATTTTCATAATTTTAATTTTGAAATTTTTGAAAATTCTGAATATTCTTTTCAATTTTGAAAAATTTTGAAATTTTTTTCAATTTTTAAAATTTTTTGGTTTTGAAAATGTTTTGATTATTAAATTTTTTTGTTTTGAAAATTTTTCAAAATTTAAAAAAATTCAAAATTTTTCAAAATACAAATAATTTCGAAATTGAAAAAAAATTCCAAAAATTTTCAGAATTTTCAGAAATTAAAAAAAAAATTTGGAAATTTCCAAAATTTTCAATATTTTTCAAAATCCAAATCGAAAGCTTTTGAAATACACAAAGATTTTAAATTTTCAAAATTCAGAAAAATTTAAAAACTTTCATAATTCAAAAAAGATTTTTGAAAATTAAAAAAAAATTCAAAATTAAAAAAAAATTCAAAATTCAATAAATATTTTAAAAATTTTCAAAATTCCAAAAATTTTCTTATAATTTCAAAAGTAAAAAAAATTAGATTTTTCAAAATTAAAAATAATTCAAAATTTTTGAAAATGAAAAAATTCAAAATTTTTCAAAATACCAAAAATTTCGAAATTGAAAAGAAATTCCAAAATTTTTTAAAATCCAAGAAATATTTCAGGATTTTCAAAAAATTTTTTAAATCAAAAAATTTCGATATTTCCAAAATTTTCAAAATTTTTCAAAATCCTACTCGAAAGCTTTCGAAATAGACAAAAATTTTAAAATTTTCAAAATTGAGAAAAATTTAAAACTTCAAAATTCAAAGAAATTTTAAATTAAAAAAATGTCAAAATTCAAAAAAATAAAAAATTTTCATAATTGAAAAATTTCAAAATTTTCAAAATTCCAAAAATTTTCATAATTTTGATTTTGAAAATTCTGAAAATTTTTTTCAATTTTGAAAAATTTTGAAATTTTTTTCAATTTTTAAAATTTTTAAAATTTTTTGGTTTAGAAAATGTTTCGATTATTACATTTTTATTTTTGAAAATTTTTCAAAATTTAAAAAAATTCAAAATTTTTGAAAATACCAATAATTTCGAAATTGAAAAAAATTCCAAAAATTTTCAGAATTTTCAGAAATTAAAAAAAAAAATTTGGAAATTTCCAAAATTATCAATATTTTTCAAAATCCAAATCGAAAGCTTTTGAAATACACAAAGATTTTAAATTTTCAAAATTCAGAAAAATTTAAAAACTTTCATAATTCAAAAAAAATTTTTGAAAATTAAATAAAAATTTCAAAATTAAAAAAAAATTCAAAAAATACTTTAAAAATTTTCAAAATTCCAATAATTTTCTTATATTTTGAAAAGTAAAAAAAAATTAAATTTTTCAAATTTAAAAATAATTCAAAATTTTTGAAAATGAAAAAATTGAAAACTTTTCAAAATACCAAAAATTTCGAAATTGAAAAAAAATTCCAAAATTTTTTAAAATCCAAAAAATATTTCAGGATATTCAAAAAAAATTTTAAATAAAAAAATTTCTAAATTTCCAAAATTTTCAAAATTTTTCAAAATCCTAATCGAAAGCTTTCGAGATAGACAAAAATTTTAAAATTTTCAAAATTCAGAAAAATTTAAAACTTCAAAATTCAAAAAAATTTTAAATTAAAAAAATGTCAAAATTCAAAAAAATAAAAAATTTTCATAATTAAAAAAATTTCAAAATTTTCAAAATTCCAAAAATTTTCATAATTTTAATTTTGAAATTTTTGAAAATTCTGAATATTCTTTTCAATTTTGAAAAATTTTGAAATTTTTTTCAATTTTTAAAATTTTTTAGTTTTGAAAATGCTTTGATTATTAAATTTTTTTGTTTTCAAAATTTTTCAAAATTTAAATCAATTCGAAATTTCTCAAAATACCAATAATTTCGAAATTGAAAAAAATTCCAAAAATTTTTCAAAATTTTCAGAAATTTAAAAAAAAATTTGGAAATTTCCAAAATTTTCAATATTTTTCAAAATCCAAATCGAAAGCTTTTGAAATACACAAAAATTTTAAATTTTCAAAATTCAGAAAAATTTAAAAACTTTCATAATTCAAAAAAAAATTTGAAAATTAAAAAAAAATTTAAAAATAAAAAATTCAAAATTCAAAAAATATTGCAAAATTTTTCAAAATTCCAAAAATTTTTTTCAATTTTCAAAAGTAAAAAAAAATTAAATTTTTCAAAATTAAAAATAATTCAAAATTTTTGAAAATGAAAAAATTTCGAAATTGAAAAAAATTCCAAAATTTTTTTAAATCCAAAAAATATTTCAGGATTTTCAAAAAATTTTTTAAATCAACAAATTTCGAAATTTCCAAAATTTTCAATATTTTTCAAAATCCTAATCGAAAGCTTTCGAAATAGACAAAAATTTTAGAATTTTCAAAATTCAGAAAAATTTAAAACTTTTCAAAATAAAAAAATTTAAATTAAAAAAATGTCAAAATTAAAAAAAATCAATAATTTTTATAATTAAAAAATTTCAAAATTTTCAAAATTCCAAAAATTTTCATAATTTTAATTTTGAAAATTTTTGAAAATTCTGAAATTTATTTTTAATTTTGAAAAATTTTGAAATTTTTTCTAATTTTGAAAATTTTTGAAATTTTTTGGTTTTGAAAATGTTTTGTTTAAATTTTTTGTTTTGAAAATTTTTCAACTTTTTTCAAAATTCAAAACTTTTCAAAATACCAAAAATTTCGAAATTGAAAAAAATTCCAAAAATTTTCTGAATTTACAAAACATTTTTAAATAAAAAAATTTGTAAATTTCCAAAATTTTCAATATTTCTCAAAATCCAAATCGAAAGATTTTGAAATACACAAAAATTTTAAATTTTCAAAATTCATAAAAATTTAAAATTTTCAAAGTTCAAAAAAAATTTTGAAAATTAAAAAAAAAATCAAAATTAAAAAAAAATTCAAAATTCAAAAAATATTTCAAAAATCTTCAAAATTAAAAAAAATAAAATTTTTCAAAATTAAAAACAATTAAAATTTTTCAAAATTAAAAAACTTCAAAATTTTTCAAAATACCAAAAATTTCGAAATTGCAAAAAATTCCAAAATTTTTTAAAATCCAAAAAAATTTCAGAATTTTCAAAAAATTGTTTCAATGAAAAAATTTCGAAATTTCCATAATTTTCAATACTTTTCAAAATCCAAATCGAAAGCTTTTCAAATACACAAAAATCTTAAATTTTCATAATTCAGAAAAATTTAAAAATTTTCAAAATTCAAAAAAAAATTCCGGAAATTGAAAAAAAATTTCAAAATTAAAAAAAAAGTCAAAATTGAAAAAATATTTCAAAATTTTTCAAAATTCCAAAAATCTTTTTAAATTTTCAAAATTTCAGAAACATTAAAAAATTTTCAATATTCAAAAATAAATTTCAAAATTCAGAAAAAAATTTCAAAAATTTTCAAAATTAAAAACTCAAAATTTTTCAAAAATGGAAAAAATTCAAAATTTTCAAAATACCAATAATTTCGAAATTAAAAAAAAAATTCCAAAATTTTTTAAAATCCAAAAAAAATTCAGGTTTTTGGAAAAAAATTTTAAATCAAAAAATTTCGAAATTTCCAAAATTTTCAATATTTTTCAAAATCCTAATCGAAAGCTTTCGAAATAGACAAAAATTTAAAAATTTTCAAAATTCAGAAAAATTTAAAACTTCATAATTCAAAAAAATTTAAATTGAAATTTTTTTTTGTTTTGAAAATGTTTTGATTATTAAATTTTTTTGTTTTGAAAATTTTTGAAAATTTTTCAAAATACCAAATATTTCGAAATTGAAAAAAATTCCAAAAATTTTTTGAATTTTCAAAACATTTTTAAATAAAAAAATTTGGAAGTTTCCAAAATTTTCAATATTTTTCAAAATCCAAATCGAAAGCTTTTGAAATACACAAAAATTTTAAATTTTCTAAATTCAGAAAAATTTAAAAATTTTCAAAATTGAAAAAAATTTTGAAAATTAAAAAAAAAAACAGAATTAAAAAAAAATTCAAAATTCAAAAAATATTTCAAAATTAAAAAAAATTAAATTTTTCAAAATTAAAAACAATTGAAATTTTTCAAAATTAAAAATCTTCAAAATTTTTCAAAATACCAAAAATTTCGAAATTGAAAAAAAATTCCAAAATTTTTCTAAATACCAAAAATCTTCCAAATTTAAAAAAATGAAAATTCTTCAATTTTGAAATTTGAAAAATTTTGATAATTTTTTTATTTTCAATTATTTGAATTTTTTTTGAAAATTTAAAAATTTTGAAATTTTTTTTTGAAAAATTCAATTTTTATATTTTGAAAATATTTTTTGAATTTTTAAAAAATTTTTCTTAATTTTTTACAATTTAAAAAATTTCTGACAATTTTGAATTTTTTCGAAAATCTTGCTTTTCTTTTAATTTTAGAAGAAATTTTCAAAAGTTTCTTAATTTTGAAAAATTTTGAAATTTTTCTTACTTTATAAAACTTAAATATTTTGAAATTTTTTTATTTCTGAAATTTAAAAAGTTTCTTATTTTATTAAATTTATATTGTTTCTAAATTTTGAAAATTTTTATTTTGAAAAATTTTGAATTTTTTTTTGAATTTTTAATTATTTTTTTAACCTTTTTTTAAATTTTGAAAAAATTTCTAAAATTATGAAATTGCTTGAATTTTGAAAAATGAAAATATTTTTGTTTTTATATTTTTTTAAAATTTTTAATTAAAGTTTTTTTGAAATCGATTTTTTTTAATTTTCAATCATTTTTAAAAACTTTTAAAAGGAATTTCAAAATAAAAAAAAATAAATTTTTCTAATTTGAAAAATAAAGAATTAAAAAAAATTTAAGTTTTATAAAATCAGAAAAAAATTTCAAAATTTTTCAAAAATCCAAAAAAATTTAAAAAATTAAAAATGGATTTCAAAATTAAAAAAAATGTAAATTTTTCAAATTTCAAAAAGGAAACATTAAAAAATTTTTAAGTGTTATAAAATCAGAAAAAATTTCAAAATTTTTCAAAAATCCAAAAAAATTTTCAATTTTTTTTTAATTCAGAAAAACTAAAAAATTTTTCAGTGAAAAAAAAGTTACAAAATTTTTCTAAATGTGAACAATTTCCATTTTTTCAAGTTTGATAAAATGAGAATAAATTACAAAATTTTTCAAAAATCCAAAAAAAATTATCAAAATTAAAAATGGATTTCAAAATTTAAAAAAAAATATAAATTTTTCAATTTTCAAAAATACAAAATTAAAATTTTTTTTGTTTTATAAAATGCAAAAAAATTTCAAAATTTTTAAATTCAGAAAAATTAAAAAAATTTTCAGTAAAAAAAAAGTTACAAAATTTTTTTTAATTTAAACAATTTTCAAAATTTTTCTAAATACCAAAAATGTTCAAATTTTAAAAAAGTGAAAATTTTGCAATTTTGAAAATTGAAAAATTTTGAAAAGTTTTAGATTTTGAATAATTTGATTTCTTTTTCAAATTGTTAAAAATTTTGAAAATTTTTATATTGAAAAATTTAATTTTTATATTTTGAAAATATTTTTTGAATTTTGAAAAAATTTTTCTTAATTTTTTACAAATATGGAAATTTCTTACAATTTTGGTTTTTTTGAAAATCTTGCATTTTTTTTAATTGAAAAAAAATTTTCAAATTTTTTTTAATTTTGAAAAATTTTCAAATTTTTTGGAATTTT
The DNA here is from genome assembly GCF_040183065.1 of Periplaneta americana. Taxonomy (NCBI): domain Eukaryota; kingdom Metazoa; phylum Arthropoda; class Insecta; order Blattodea; family Blattidae; genus Periplaneta; species Periplaneta americana. The sequence continues at coordinate 188,545,629 of NC_091123.1, read as the reverse complement.
GATAAATGTTGAAACTTTTTAAAATTTGAAATTTTTCTTACTTTATAAAACTTAAATATTTTGAAATTTTTTTATTTTTGAAATTTGAAAAGTTTTGAATTTTTTTAAATTTTTATATTTTTTAATTTTTGAAAATTTTTATTTTGAAAAATTTTGAAAAATTTTTTTTGAATTTTTAGTGATTTTTTTAATCTTTTTTTAAATTTTGAAAAAAATGTCTAAAATTATGATATTGCTTGAAATTTGAAAAATGAAAAATTTTTTTATATTTTTTTTCAATTTTTAATTTTAAATTTTTTTGAAATTATTTTTTTTTAATTTTCAAACAGTTTTAAAAAGAATTTCAAAATTAAGAAAAAATAAATTTTTCAAATTTGAAAAATAAAACAAATTAAAAAATTTAAAAAATTCAAAAAAATTTTTTCAAAATTAAAAAAAAAGATTTCAAAATAAAAAAAAATTTAAATTTTTGAAATTTCAAAAATTGAAAATTAAAAATTTTTTTTGTGTTATAAAATCAGAAAAAATTTCAAAATGTTTCAAAATCCAAAAAAAATTTTCAAAATTAAAAAAGGATTTCAAAATTTAAAAAAAAATTTAAATTTTTCAAATTTCAAAAATAGAAAATTTAAAAATTTTTTACTGTTATAAAATCAGAAAAAATTTCACAATTTTTCAAAAATCCAAAAAAAATTTTCAATTTTTTTTAAATTGAAATAAACTAAAAAATTTTTCAGTAAAAAAGTTACAAAATTTTTTAAATACCAAAAATCTTCAAAATTTAAAAAAGTGAAAATTTTTCAAATTTCAAAAATACAAAATTAAAATTTTTCTGTTTTTAAATGCGAAAAAATTTCGAAATTTTTCAAAAATTCAAAAAAACATTTCAAAATTTTTAAACTCAGAAAAATTAAAAAAATTTTCAGTAAAAAAAAGTTACAAAATTTTTTTAAATTTAAACAATTTTCAAAATTTTTCTAAATACCAAAAATATTCACATTTTAAAAAAGTGAAGATTTTGCAATTTTGAAAATTGAAAAATTTTGAAAAGTTTTTGATTTTGAATAATTTGATTTCTTTTTCAAATTGTTAAAAAATTTTGAAAATTTTTATATTGAAAAATTTAATTTTTATATTTTGAAAATATTTTTTGAGTTTTGAAAAAATTTTTGTTAATTTTTTACAATTATGAAAATTTCTTACAATTTTGATTTTTTGAAAATCTTGCATTTTTTTTTAAATTCAAAAAAAAATTTTCAAATTTTTCATTTTGAAAAATTTTGAAATTTTTTGGAATTTTGATAAATGTTTATAATTTTTTAAAATTTTGAAATTTGAAAAGTTTTGAATTTTTTTTATTTTGAATTTTTTTAATTATTGAAAGTTTTATTTTGAAAAATTTTGAATTTTTTTTTGCATTTTTAGTAATTTTTTAGTCCTTTTTTTAAATTTTGAAAAAATATTCTAAATTATGAAATTGCTTGAATTTTGAAAAATGAAAATTTTTATATTTTTTTTAATTTTTAATTTTAAATTTTTTTGAAATTTATTTTTTTAAATTTTCAAACAATTTTAAAAAGTATTATAAAGAATTTAAAAAAAAAATAATTTGTCAAATTTGAAAAAAAAAATTAAAAAAATTTTTAACTTTTATAAAATCCGAAAAAATTTCAAAATTTTTCAAATATCCAAAAAAATTTAAAAATTGTTCAGTAAATAAAGTTTCAAAATTTTTCTAAATATAAACAAATTTTCAAAATTCTTCTAAATACCAAAAATCTTCACAATTATAAAAAGTGAAAATTTGGCAATTTTGAAATTCGAAAATTTTATTTTGAAAAATTTAATTTTTTTATTTTGAAAACATTTTTTGAATTTTGAAAAATTTTACTTAATTTTTTACAATTTTGAAAATTTCTGACAATTTTGAATTTTTTTGAAAATCTTGCAATTTTTTTAATTTTAGAAAAAATTTTGAAACGGTTTTTAATTTTGAAAAATTTTGAAATTTTTTGGAATTTTGATAAATGTTGAAAATTATTTAAAATTTTGAAATTTTTCCTATTTGATAAAACTTACATATTTTGAAATTTTTGTATTTTTGAAATTTGAAAAGTTTTGAAATTTTTTTTGAATTTTATTTTTTTTTAATTTTTGATAAATTCTATTCTGAAAAATTTTGAAATTTTTTTTGAATTTTTAGTAATTTTAAATTTTTTTTTAATTTGAAAAATTTTCTAAAATTTTGATATTGCTTGAATTTTGACATGAAAATTTATTTAGTTTTTATTTTTTTAATTTTGAATTTTAAATTTTTTTGAAATTTTATTTTTTTTAATTTTTAAACATTTGGAAATTTTGAAATGCTTTTGAATTTTGAAAAATTTTGAAAATTTTAGATAATTTTTAATTTTTTAAAATTTATCAGTGAAATGAGTGTCTGGGGTTTGAAAAAGTGACTGGGCAGTGAATCAGGAGTGAGTGGAGAATGAATTGGGAGTGAATCTGGGTGACTTGGGAGTGAGTTAGGTTTGTTTTTATGGCTAATCGGAAGTGGGAGTGAACCATGAGTGACTTGGGAGTAAATCAGGATTGACTAGCAAATGGATGAAGAGTGAATCAGGAGTGGATTGCAAGTGAATCAGCAGACTCGGGAGTGACTCTTGAGTGAATCAGGAGTGGCTCGGGAGTGACTCTTGAGTGAATCGGGAGTGACTCGGGGAGAATCTGGAACGACTAGGTGGTTAATAAGGAGTGACTGATTCAAGAGTGATTGGAGTGTTTCGGGAATGATTCAGTGCATCAGGAGTGGCTTGTGATTGTATCAGGAGTGAATCATTTGTGAATTAGGAGTGAACCAAAAGTGACTATGCAGTGAATTAGGAGTGAATCAGTGACTGGTGAGTGAATCAAGAGTGACTGGCGAGTGAAATAGGAGTGACTCGTGAGTGAACAAAGAGTGAATATGGAATGAGTCGGGAGTGAATCAAGAGGAACTCAGGAGTGATTCGGGAGAGAATAATGAGTATCACCAGTGAATTGGGAGTGTATCAGGAGTGACTCAGGAGTCAACTAGGAGTAAGTGGGTGAATAACGAGTGACTGCGGATTGAATGGAGTGACTGGAGTGAACCAGGAGTGACTTGGGTTGACTCGAGTGATTCAGGATTGATTCGAGAGTGACTCGGTAGTGAATCAGGAGTGACTGGTGAGTGAATATGGAGTGACTGGGACTATCAGAAGTGATATGTGATCCAATTATGGATGAATTACATATGTAATCCAAATCTCTGTGGAGTACATGTGTAATCTAATTATGGTTGGATTGCACATGTAATCCAAATTTTGTGGATTACATATGTGATCCAATTATGGATGGATTACATACGTAATCCAAATCTGTGTGGATTACTTATGTATTCCGATTATGGATGTGTTGATGACATATGTATTCCATTTATGGATGGATTACATACGTAATCCAAATCTGTGTGGATTACATATGTATTCCAATTATGGGTGGATTACATACGTAATGCAAATCTGTATGGAATACATGTGTAATCCAAATCTGTGTGGATTACAAATGTAATCCAATTATGAATGGATTATATATGTGATCCAATTATGGATGGGTTACATATGTATTCCAATTATGATTGGATTACAAATGTAATCCAAATCTGTGTGGATTACAAATGTAATCCAATTATGGATGGATTACAAATGTAATCCAAATCTGTGTGGATTACAAATGTAATGCAATTATGGATGGTTTACATATGTATTCCAATTATGGATGGAATACATACGTAATTCAAATCTGTGGGGATTACATATGTATTCCAATTATGGATGGATTACATACGTAATCCAAATCTGTGTGGAATACATGTGTAATCCAATTATGAATGGATTACAAATGTAATCCAAATCTGTGTGGATTACAAATGTAATCCAATTATGGATGGATTAGATATGTGATCCAATTATGGATGGATTACACATGTAATCCAAATCTCTGTGGATTACATATGTGATCCAATTATGGATGGATTACATATGTGATCCAATTATGGATGGATTACATATGTAATCCAAATCTTTGTGGAATACATATGTAATCCAGTTATGGTTGGATTACATACGTAATCCAAATCTGTGTGGATTACATATGTGATCCAATTATGGATGGATTACATACGTAATCCAAATCTGTGTGGATTACATATGTATTCCAATTATGGATGGATTACATACGTAATCCAAATCTGTGTGGATTACATATATATTCCATTTATGGATGGATTACATACGTAATACATATCTGTGTGGAATACATGTGTAATCCAATTATGGATGGATTACAAATGTAATCCAATTATGGATGGATTGCATATGTGATCCAATTATGGATGGATTACATATGTAATCCAAATCTCTGTGGAGTACATGTGTAATCTAATTATGGTTGGATTGCACATGTAATCCAAATTTTGTGGATTACATATGTGATCCAATTATGGATGGATTACATACGTAATACAAATCTGTGTGGAATACATGTGTAATCTAATTATGGTTGGATTACAAATGATTATGGATGGGTTACATACGTAATCCAAATCGTTGTGGAGTACATGTGTAATGTAATTATGGTTGGTTTACACATGTAATCCAAATCTTTGTGGATTACATATGTGATCCAATTATGGATGGATTACATACGTAATACAAATCTGTGTGGAATACATGTGTAATCTAATTATGGTTGGATTACAAATGATTATGGATGGGTTACATACGTAATCCAAATCGTTGTGGAGTACATGTGTAATGTAATTATGGTTGGTTTACACATGTAATCCAAATCTTTGTGGATTACATATGTGATCCAATTATGGATGGATTACATACGTAATCCAAATCTGTGTGGATTACATATGTGATCCAATTATGGATGGATTACATACGTAATACAAATCTGTGTGGATTACATATGTATTCCAATTGTGGATGGATTACATACGTAATCCAAATCTGTGTGGATTGCATATGTATTCCAATTATAGATGGATTACATACGTAACCCAAATCTGTGTGGAATACATATGTGATCCAATTATGGATGGATTACATATGTATTCCAATTGTGGATGGATTACATACGTAATCCAAATCTGTGTGGATTGCATATGTATTTCAATTATAGATGGATTACATACGTAACCCAAATCTGTGTGGAATACATGTGTATTCCAATTATGGATGGATTACAAATTTAATCCAAATCTGTGGATTAGAAATGTAATCGAATTATGGATGGATTACATATGTGATCCAATCATGAATGGATTACATATGTAATCCAAATCTCTGTGGCGTACAAGTGTAATCTAAATGTGGTTGGATTACACATGTAATCCAAATCTTTGTGGATTACATATGTGATCCAATTATGGATTGATTACATATGTAATCCAAATCTGTGTGGAATACATATGTAATCCTATTATGGATGGATTACATACGTAATCCAAATCTGTGTGGATTACATACGTAATCGAATTGTGGATGGATTGCATGTGATCCAAATACGTGGATTACATATGTGATCAAATTATGGATTGATTGCGTATGTAATCCAAATCTGTGTGTAATACATGTGGAATCGAATTATGGATGAATTACATATGTGATGCAAATACGTGGATTATATATGTGTGGATTACTTATGTAATGTAATCCAATTATGGGCGGATTAAATGGATGAATTACATGAGGGGCTGAAAACGAACGTGGACCAAGTCCACCAGTGGTCAGTTTGTGGATTAATGCAATCTCGGCAGACGATAACTTATTCATTCCCGTAACAAAGTCCGTAACTCATTCGTTACTCCACGGATAGCATTACATGGAATGTGAAGGTTGCTGAGCGTGACCCGGGAACCTCAACGCTCAATATCTCAGAACTATTGCAGATGGATTTGGTCCACTCTGGTTGTGAGCCCCTCACATGTTATCCAATTTAAAAACAAAACTTTGAAGGAAAACGTGAATTTTGAATTTTTTTGAATATTGAAAACTTCTGAAATTTTTAGGAATTTTGAAAAATCTTTGCAAAATTTGCAAATTTTATGAAAATTTGAAATTATTTGGAAAATTTTGAATTTTTTTTTTATTTTGAAAAATTTGGTATTTTTTTGAAAATTTTAAAAATCTTTGAAAATTGTGAAATTTCTTTGAATTTTGAAAAATTCTGAAATTTTTTTAAATTGAAGGAGTGACGAAGTGACTGGGCAGTGAACCTGGAGTGACTGAGTGGGAGTGTATAAGTATTGACTTGGGAGTGAATAAAGAGTGCCCGGTGAGTGAATCAGGAGTGACTTGAGTGAATCAGAAGTGACTCGGGAGTGAATAAGGAGTGACTGTAGGGATTCGGGAGTGACTCGGAAGTGAATAAGGAGTGACTTGGGAGTGTTTCTGGAGTGACTGAGGAGGGAATCAGGAGTGACTCCGGAATATATCTGTAGTGGCTGGTGATTTATTGAGGAGTGAATCGTGAGCGAATCAGGAGTGAACCATAAGTGACTCAGGAGTGAACCATAAGTGACTCTGTAGTGAACTGGGAGTGACTAGGGAGTGAATTAGGAGTGAATCGGGAGTGCATCAGTGAATTAAGTGAATCAAGAGTGACTGGGGATTGCATCAGGAGTGAACAGGGAGTAAATAAGAGTGACTCGGGAGTGAATCATGTGTGGCTCGGGACTGAATCAGGAGCGAGTTGGGAGTAAATCAAGAGGAACTCGAGAGTGAATCGGAAGTGAATAAAGTGCGACGCGGGAGTGAACCAGGAGTGGCTCGGGAGTGTATGAAGAGTGACGCAGGAGTGAACTAGGAGTGACTGTGTAGTGAACCTAGAGTGACTAGGTGAATAAGGAGTGACTCATTAGTGAATCATTAGTAACAGAATAGTGACCCTGGAGTGACAGGAGTGACTCTGGAGTGAATCAGGTAGGGAATCAGAAGTGAATCAAGAGTGACTGCCTGAATCAGGTGTGACTGGAAGTGTATAATTAGTGAATTGGGAGTGAATCAGGAATGACTTGGGAGTTAATCAGGAGTGAATCTAGAGTGACTCGTCATTGAATCAGGAGTGACTCGGAACTTACCAGGAGTGAATCGGGAGTGAATCAGGAATGACTGGGATTGTATCAGGAGTGACTCGGATGTGAATCAGGAGTGACTAGTGAGCGAAACAGGAGTGAACCGTGAGTGACTCGTGAGTTAATCAGGAGTGACCTTAGGGAATCAGGAGTGACTGGTGAGTGTATCTAGAGTGACTTGACTTAATTAAATTTATTCTAATTTTAATTCTTTTACTTTAATTTATTTTAGTTTATTTTAATGTAATTTAGTTTATTTTATTTTATATACATGTTGTCCTTTAATTTCATATAACAGGTTTATTTTTATTCATTTACTTTTTATTTATTATTTCTTATTTATTTATTTATATATATTTATTTATGATTTTGTTTCAAGATTTCTTTTTCGTATCAGGAGCCCGATCATCAATTTGTACTTTTTTGTTTCACTGATTACTTCGTCTAGTCTGTATGTCTTTTAATGACACTTCACCACTTGCCATCTACACCAGCATGTGAAGAACTGCTACAAGAGCTCTGAATGAAGAGGACTCCATAAGTGAAAGCTTCTACAATACTGATGCCATGGTAAATAAGGAATGGATGCGAGCAGAATATGAACTGAGGCACGTAGTGATCCATGGTTTCCACCATCGCATCTGCACCAGGAAGTCTTTCCACCAGGCCTGCCATGAATGTATATGTGTACCGTGTAGTGAACAGTGTGACACTTACCATGCCTTGGAATGTAACAAGAGATCAGTATCGCTGATTCACTTCTGTACAGACTGGATTCAGTGTAGTGAAGAGTGTGACACTCAGTGTATATCTAGACTAGAGTCATATGGACTTTTGCCCATTGGGCGCTTTACATTTTATTAGTGAGAGAAAGAGAAAATCATCGAAATGATAGCCGTCCAAATCTTGGATTTAAAATATCGGCATCCGAATCAGTTCAAATGAACAAAAAAGTAAATGTAAATTAATGTAAAAAAATACATATGAAATTTTAAAAAAGAATATTCTTGTGACAAGATATGGTAGCTATAAAAACGATAAAAATTTATTGAAAATAAATAACATACATTGAATATTATAAAGATGAATAGAGATGGTCATTGATGATGTTCAATGAAGATTTTAAAATGGTTGATGCAATTGTCTGAAGAGTCTTATCAGGAACCTTTAATTTTCTGAGGATCTCCAATGTAATTTTGGGAATTGTTCCTCGCGCACCAAACATAAGTCCAATGACATTCCAATCTTGAATATTATATTTATGACTGAGATCATCACAGCATGGAAGGTAAATAGTGCGTTTCTCTTCATGTACCTGCTTTGGTTGATCTTCATTAATTTCGAACCTAACAGTGGGGTCAAGAATGAGACCAGTTTTTTTATCTCGGTCAATTATTATGATGTCAGCACGCCGTGTAGATCCTTCTGTATTCACCATGTTCCCTTAATCTGTTAGCAATATTGAGCGGACTGTGTTATGTCTGTCAATTCGCAGTAATTCCCCCTGAGGGCAGAAACCTAGCACATGGGGTAACGTTTCATGCTCATTGCATCTCCTGCAATGGGTATTGCCAAGGCTTCTATCGGGGGATATCTAACTGCGATGACATTGGTGCTCATTTTAATGGCCTTGGTCCATTGGCCACAAGACAGACTTTTCTTATTGCTAATCCAGGTGTTACCTTTTTTCCAGTGAGAGTAGAATGTAATGCCTTTATCTTTCCCAGGTAATGCGCTCCACTGATTATAAGAAGTGATTTTATTTTAATTTATTTTATTTCATATCAATTTACTTTAATTTAATTTGTTTTATTTTAATTTTATTTTAATTCATTTTATTGACTTTTACTTAATTCAATTTATTTTATTCTGATTAATTTCATTTATTTACTTTAATATTTTAATTTAATATATTTTAAATTATTTTTTTACAATTTATTTTAATTTAATTTATTTTAATTAAATTAAATTAATTTTATTTTAATTGTATTTTTTATTTCAATCTAATTTAATTTAATGTATTTTAGTTTAGATTATTTTAATTAAATTAATTTTCTTTAATTGATTTTAATTTATTTGAATATAATTTAATGTTTTAATTTATTTTTAGGTATTTTACTATATTTTAATTTAATTTAATTTGTTTCATTTTAATTTAGTTTATTTTAATTGAATTCATTTTAATTTATGTTTTAAATTTAATTTCATGTTCAATATATTCAGTGTTGTACAGCAGAGCACACAGCATTGTGCAATTGATATTGCATTTCAATTTAACATATTTTAATTTATACAAATTTACTTTAATTTAATTCGTTTCAGTTTAATTTCGTTTTAATTCATTTTATTTATTTTAACTAAATTTAATTTATTTTATTTTAATTAATTCAATTTATTTACTGTAATTTAATATAATGGATTTTAATTTATTTTATTAATTTTTTTTATTTCGATTTTATTTAATTTATACCATTAACCAAATTTCCTTCGCTATGGCTGCTGCACCCTTGCTAGAATTGTATAATCTGACACTTTGTAACAAAGAAAATAAATCATCTATGTTTTCCAAAACTGAGTGTCACTTGTAAACGTAAATCCTAAGCTTAATCTTGCTTGGCAATGATTCCCTTCCCAAATAAATATATTTTGTTCCCACATTCCTTAATAAAATTACAAAACCACTCATGTAATGTTACCGTCACTATACTGAAGGTTATCCATGAAGTTGAATGTCATTTATTGCAGCACCATGTACAGTGGAAGCTCTTAAGTTCGACATCCTACAGCTCGACTGTTTACGTAGGAGAAATAGACACACCCTATAAGGGCACTAAGAAATGCCTTTGCCATTTGAATGGAATTTGATCCTGTGTCTTGTAGTGATACTTTTGTTAAAGGAAAACAGAATATTTGATTGATTAGGACATCCATATTGATCACTGAGTTTAAATTAATGAACTCTTCTTTTTCTATTTGAGAATTGTGCCGTTTGTGAGACGGAACTGTCGAAACCCACTGTGGTACTAGAAGTGCATACACAAACCTCGGGGCGGGCAGGAAATGCAAGTACAGTACTGTATTCGTTGATGGATAACCAATAAGAATTTGTATTCACATCACCTGTCACATCCACTACCCTTATTGGTCAGAAATTTCAGTTCTGTTCTGTCGAACTTACGAGAGTCCGCTGTACTAGGCTTAATCACGTCGAACATTCTATACTGTGAGCCTCCTATTAACATGTTGGATAGTGAATATCACTGACAATAAAATTAGCTTTTACACAATTTACAATATGTCTTTTATTGTTAAAAATTATTTCTCCTAACTTACATACATACATGCGCACACACGTATTTATAGTGCAATTAAAGTGTTTAATACATTTCATGAAATAAACTTATATTATTTAACTAAACACTCATTCTTTCAACCTTGTCTTCTCACATTGCAACTCTACGTGTTCAGCTGTATCATGCCACCAGGACACTGCTGCAAATATGATCACTCCAATCTGCGACGTGAAGGAAACATCACTGCCAGGCAATCCAGCGAAATACTGCCATCTACCCAAGGAATCTGCCTGCAAACATAAGCAATGTTATACTTGAAATATCTCTACTATGTTTCAAATCAACAATGCAACAAAGACATCATGAAATATATAAACCAGACAAAGCAAATGAAGAATGCCAGAGGAATAATATTCATAACTAGAAAATCAAACCTTACAAAATGAAGAAAAGATGAACAACAGCCAAAGAGGAACATACCCGGACAAGGACTGGGAAAGTGAAAGACAAGAGGGAGAAATAATAAAAAAAAGTTACAGTATTGAAATGGAGTCAATCACTTTCCACAATTCCATCATGCTACATGAATATCTAGTATTTGTGGAACTGCTGACAGTGAAGTTTCAACATTCCTCACAATTGGGAAGCACATAAACAGCTTCAAAGCTAGAATAATTCAACCAGATATACTGTTACGTGCTTCTGACTCCTTGGCAATGCGAGCTAATAAGGTAAACTGATATGTCTCTCATAAATAAATACAATTCAATTCACTTCCTGCTATTCAACAAAAATCTGCCATATCTCTGTACAATTTATCAATATCCATTCATTTAGGAGGAAAAAGCTCCACCAAACTTTCCGAGATTAGTCAATTCTATTATTAATTGCACTTGTTCCCAATTCCTTCTTATTAACTACTAAGAACCTCAACACAAACTCTGTCAACAAGCTGCATAACCTGCAGTGGCATACATTACTGCTAACAACAGTTAACAGTACATTGGAACAGAAAGTACGTTACATGTGATTCAGATTCTGCAGTTGCAGTCAAAACTACCCATCATAAGGAACTCATTCACTACAGACACGGATGACGGAGCAATGGCACCAAGAATTTCCAAGCTCAAACACTTCTTGTTTTAAAATGAATTACATTTTAAGCAGACTTCAGTCCTTTACAAATTGAATTACTCAAAATTCGACTCACTTGGAAGAAAAAAAAAAAAACAAAAGTGTCCACTTTTTTTCCTCAATGAATTTCTAACTTTGCTAACATGATTCTTTGGAGCTAACTAAGCAATTTTTATTATTCACATTTGAAAATAGAATTTGTAACCACAAACATATTTTTTTAATGAATAACATTTTGAGCAGACTTCATTCCATTACTAAATGACCTGCTAGAAAACTTCTGTCGCCAAAATCATCCCCTACATACGAACAATTGTACATACAATTATTTATCTTCAAACATTCAAAACGTATTCCACATTACAATACATCTGCACATTCCTGGAATTAAATAATTGTAATCAATTAAAAATAATAATATTAGCTTGCACTATAGCCCCAATTTTGAGCTTAGACTTGGTACCTCAGTGAAGTCTTTTGCCCAACTTGAAGTCTACATTTTGTCCTTTGCAACCATAATCATTGTTAGAAAATGTGAAATAGGAGAAAACAGATGCTGAAGACAGTGTAAGATATCCAAAGTATAGTACGCTTATTACTACTATAAATATCCAAATAATTATGAAATTATTTTGATAATGAGAAAAAGTTATATACTTTTAAAAGACTACAACTAAGCAGCTTCCAGCTTAGACAAACACAACATTATTTGCCAAAATTTTGAGGACATCTGTCATTTATAAAGTCGGTGTGTACCTTATGGCCAATAAGAATCACTGCCAAGAGCAATTCACTCACTGCAAAGGATGAAAAATGCACAGCTGAAGAGAACAAGTCTACAAAAAAGTGCAACAGATTTTCTCGATTTTATTGGTGATTATTAGTACACATGCAGGGCTGCTACATCGAAAAGGACAGGTCTCTGAGCCCCTTCGTTCACCTTGAGTAGAGAAAATTCTGTTTTGGAAGGTCAAATTAATCGTTTTTTGAAACTTTGCCGGGCAATACCGGTCATACGCCTGGGAGCAAAGAGTAGTGCTTCACAATAGAGATACAGATCGTGGAGCTCTATCCACGGCACTAACCAGCTTTGTTCTGACTACACATACGGCAGAGTTATGGTGGCGAGAATGATAGCGGAATAGAAGTTAAAAAGCATTGGTATTTTTTCTTCATAATCAGTTTGTCTTCGACATTCCCATTTTGATGATATGGTGTCCGAAGTAAGTCAAGGGGGAATAAAAGAATACATCCAGTTCCTCGATACGACCAATATTGTCGAAAGTAATGGCCATACTGAGGAACTGGATACAGCCCTGTATTCCCCCTTGATTTACTTGTTACACGATAGCATCAAAATGGCAATTGCGAAAACTTTCTGATTCTCGAGACATTCCACCGACATTCTTGCCGCCATAACTCCGCAGTACTTGTAGTTAGAACAAAGCCGATGAGTGCGTTGAATACAGCTCGTCGAACTCCATCTTGATTATAAAGGACAACTCTCTATCCCCGCGTGTTTGGACGGGAGAGGCCGGCAAAATTAAAAAAAAATGGCCATATTGACCTTCCAAAACAGATTTTTTTCTACACAAGGAGAACGAAGCGGCTCAGAGGTCCGCCCTTTTAACTGTAGTATCCCCGCATCTTCCCTAATAATCACCGCTAAAATCCAGCAAATCCGTCGCACTTTTTTCTAGCCTTAATTTTTGGGTACCTAAAATATTTGAGTCTCTAATTCCGGAAATAATGGCCATACCGAGGAACGGCATGCGGCCCTGTATTCCCCTTTACATACTTCTTACACGATAGCATCAAAATGGCAATCGCGAAAACTTTCTGATTCTCGAGACATTCCACCGACATTCTTGCCGCCATAACTCTGCAGTACTTGTAGTTAGAACAAAGCCGATGAGTGCGTTGAATACAGCTCGTCGAACTCTATCTTGAGTATAAAGGACAACTCTCTATCCCCGCGCGTTTGGACGGGAGAGGCCAGCAAAATTAAAAAAAAAAAAAGTCATTTTGACCTTCCAAAACAGACTTTTTTCTACACAAGGAGAACGAAGCGGTTCAGAGGCCGCCCTTTTAACTGTAGCTTCCCCGCATCTTCCCTAGTAATCACCGCACGATAGCATCAAAATGGCTATCGCGAACACTTTCTGATTTTCGAGAAAAAAAGGGGAAGGCGCAGTACTTGTGGATAGAACAAAGCCGATGGCATTGTTGTTGAATACAGCTCGCCGAATTCTATCTTCAGTATAAATGACAACTCTCTATCCCCGCGCGTTTGGACGGGAGGGGCCGGCAAAATTAAAAAAAATGGTCAAATAGGTCAAATAGAGGACAAATAGACGTCAAATAGGTCAAATAGAGTTCAAATTGGTATATAGGAAAATAGGAAAAGAAATAGATAGATAAATAAATAAATAAATAGATAATTGAAAAACGTAAAAAAAAAATGTAAAAAAAATTTTTTTCAAATAAATCATAAAAAAATAATTTTCAAAAAAAATTTTGAAAAAAAAAAACTGAAAAAGAGTTTCAAAAAAATAAAAAAAAGTTTAAAAATATTAAAAAAAAAAAATTTCTAAGAAAAACTTTAAAAAATTTAGAGGTAAAGTTTCAAAGAAAAATTTTCAAAAAATCATTTTCAGAAAAATAAAAAAAAATCTTTAAAGAAAAATTTAAAAACTTAAAAAAAAATTTTAAAAAGAATTTGAAAAAATTAAAAAAAATTGAAAGAACAAATTTGAAAAAAAAATTTTGCAAAAATATTTTGAAAAAAAAAAAGTAAAAAAATTTTTTTAAATATTAAAAAAAAATGCGAAAAAATATTTGAAAACAAAATTTTTTCTAAAAAAAATTAAAATAAGTTTTCAAAAAAATATATTGAAAAAATTTCAAAAAATTAAAAAAAAATTTGGAAAAATTAAAAAAAAAATGAAAGGGAATAATTTCAAATCATGTAAAGTAAAAATTTAAAAATAAGTTAAAAAATTAAAAAAAAATTGGAAAGAATTTCAAAAAAAATTTTCCGAAAAAATTGTCAAAATATATTTGAAAAATTTTTTTTTAGTTTGAAAAAAAATTTCAAATATTTCTTTTTTAAAAAATTATTTATTTATCTATTTATTTTCCTATTTTCATATGTACCTATTTGACCTCTATTTGACCACTGACCTATTTGACCTCTCTTTGACCTAATTGACCTGTCTGACCTCTATTTGAACTTTCTGACTTCTATTTGACCTATCTGACCTCCATTTGACCTATATGACCTCTAATTCACCTATTTGACCTCTATTTGACCTATTAAAATTCTATTTTACCATTATTTGACATATTTCATCTCTATTTAAACTATTTGACATCTCTTTGACCTATTGGACCTCTATTCCACCTAATTGAAATCTATTTGTACTATTTGACCTCTATTGGAACTATATGTCCTCTATTTGACCTTTCTGACCTCTATTTGACCTATATGACCTATATTTCACCTATTTGAGCTCTATGTGAACTATTTGTTTTTTTGACCTCTATTTGAACTATGTGATCTCTATTTGTCCTAGTTGACATCTATTTGGCCTATAAGACCTCTATTAGACCTATCTGTACTCCTCTACTTGACCTATTTGACCTATATGACATATATTTCACCTATTTGACCTCTGTTTGAACTATTTAACCTTTTTGACCTCTATTTGTCGTATGTGACCTCTGTTTCACCTATTTGACCTCTATTTGCCCTATTTGACATCTATTTGACCTAATTGATGTATCTGACCTCTATTTCACCTATCTGACCTCTATTTGACCTAATTGACCTCTATTTGACGTACTTGACCTATTTGACCTCTATTTGACGTCATTTGACCTATGTCACATCTATTTGACCTCTATTTTACCACTGTTTGACCTATTTCACCTCTATTGGACCACTATTTGACCTATTTCACCTCTTTTTGACCTATCTGACCTCTTTTTGACCTATCTGACCTCTATTTGACCTATCTGACCTCTATTTGAACTATCTGACTTCCATTTGACCTAATTGACCTCTAATTCACCTATATGACCTATATTTAACGTATTTGACATCTATTTGAGCTATTTGAGTTCTATTTGACCTCTGTTTGAACTACCTGACCCCTATTTGACCTATTTACCACTATTTTACCTATTTCACCTCTGTTTGACCTATTTTACCACTATTTGACCTCTATTCCACCTATTTGATTTCTATTTCACCTATTTGACCTCTGAACAAATTAACCTTTTTGACCTCTAGTTGACCTTTTTGGCCTCTATTTGACGTATGTTACCTGTGTTTGACCTATTTGACCTCTATTTGCAATAATTAACCTCTATTTGACCTAATTGATGTATCAGACCTCTATTTGATCTATCTGACCTCTATTTGACCTCTTTGGCGTCATTTGACCTATGTGACCTCTATTTGACCACTATTTGACCTATTGCACCTCTATTCGACCTATTTGACCACCATTTGACCTATTTCACCTTTATTTGACCTATCTGTCCTCTATTTGACTTATCTGACCTCTATTTGAACTATCTTACTTCCATTAGACCTATTTGACCTCTAATTCACCTATATGACATATATCATGTATTAGACATCTATTTGACCTCTATTTGAACTATGTGTTCTGTATTTGACTTATTAGACCTCTATTTGAACTATTTGACCAATATTTGACCTATTTCACCTCTATTTGACCCATTTTACGTCTCTTTGATCTATTTAACCTCTATTCCAACTATTTATCCTCTATTTGACCTATATTTAACCTATTTGACCTCTATTAGACCTATTTGACCTATCTGACCTATATTTGACCTATATGAACTCTATTTGACCTATCTGACGTCTATTTCACCTATTTGACCTATATGAACTATATTTCACCTATTTGTCCTCTATTTGACCTATTTGACAGCTATTTTACCTATTTCACCTCTATTTGACCTAATTTACCACTACTTGACCTCTATTCCACCTATTTGATCTCTATTTAACCTATTTGACCTCTATTTGAAATATTTGACATATCTGACCTCTATTTGAACTATCTGACCTTTATTTGACCTATATGACCTCTGTGTGACCTATCTGACCTCTATTTGAACTATCTGACCCATATTTGACCTGTCTGACCTTTATTTGACCTCATTTGACCTATCTGACCTCTATTTGACATATTTCACTTCTATTTCACCTATTTGACTTCTCTTTGACCTATTTGACCTATCTGACTTCCATTTGAGATATTTGACCTCCATTTGACCTATCTGACCTCTAATTCACCTATTTGACCTTTATTTAACCTATCTGACCTCTGTTTGACCACTATTTAACCTATTTCACCTCTCTTTGACATATTTGACCTCTATTTCACCTATTTCACTTCTCTTTGACCTATTTGACCTCTCTTTGACCTATTTGACCTATCTGACTTCTATTTGACCTATCAGACCTCCAATTGACCTATCTGACCTCTAATTCACCTATTTGACCTATATGTGACCTATTTGACATCTATTTGACTTCTATTTGACCTCTATTTGACCTATGTGACCCCTATTTGAACTATTAGACCTCTATTTGATCTATTTGACCTCTATTTGACCTATTTGACCACTATTTGAACTATTTCGCCTCTATTTGACCTATTTCACCTCTCTTTGACCTATTTGACCTATATTTCACCTATATGATCTCAATTTGAACTATTAGACCCTTATTTGAACTATTTAACCTCTTTTACCTCTATTTCATATATGTGACCTCTATTTGACCTATTTGACTTCTATTTGACCTTAGTGATCTATCTGACCTCTATTTGACCCTTGTTTGACCTAGTTGACCTCTATTTGATCTCTTTGACCTCATTTGACCTATGTGACCTATTTCACCTATTTGACCTCTATTTGACCTATGTGATCTCTATTTCACCTATTTGACCTCTATTTGACCTACGTGACCTATTTGACCTATTTCACCTCCATTTGGTCTATTTGACCTATTTCACCTCTATTTGCCTATTTGACCTCTCTTTGACCTATTTGACCTCAATTTCAACTATTTGACCTCTATTTCACCTATTTCACCTATTAACCTATTGACCTATTCACCTATTCTTCTAATTGACCTATTCACTTATTGATCTACTCACCTATTTACCTATTTATTTATTTATTTATTTATTTATCTGTACCTGATCCATTACAAAGAAATCCAAATTATAATTAAAAGTTCATTAGACACTCACGCAGTTAGATGAACACACAACTCTCATGAATACGGCTTAACTCACGTAGTACGTATTTCCGTGAAATTAACACACAGCGATAACGACTAAAATATTTGAGTCTCTAATTCCGGAAATAATGGCCATACCGAGGAACTGGATGCGGCCCTGTATTCCCCCTTGACATACTTCTTACACGATAGCATCAAAATGGCAATCGCGAACACTTTCTGATTTTCGAGAAAAAAAGGGGAAGGGTTTTTCGGAAATCAGCTTATTTTCGCGATTGCCATTTTTATGCTATCGTGTAAGAAGTATGTCAAGGGGGAATACAGGGCCGCATCCAGTTCCTCGGTATGGCCATTATTTCCGGGGTTAGAGACTGAAATATTTTAGGTTCCCAAAAAATAAGGCTAGGAAAAAGTGCGACGGATTTGCTGGATTTTAGCGGTGATTATTAGGGAACATACGGGGATGCTACAGTTAAAAAGGCGGTCTCTGAGCCGCTCCGTTCTCTTTGTGTAGAAAAAATTCTGTTTTGGTAGGTCAAAATGGCCATTTTTTTAAATTTTGCCGGCCTCTCCCGTCCAAACGCGCGGGGATAGAGAGTTGTCCTTTATAATGGAGATAAAGTTCAACGAGGTGTATTCAACGCCCCCATCTGGAAGGTGCTTTGTTGTAGTTTTAAAAAATATGTATTTTTTTACTCATTATGTAATTAATTTCATAATTATTTGGACATTTATTGTAGCAATAAGCGCATTGTACTTTGTATACCTTACACCATCTGCAGTGTCCGTTTCTCGTGTATCATATTTTCAGATGTTTATTAACCTTGCAACAGAGGAAATGTAGACTTCAAATTGGGCAAAAGACTTCATTGAGTTACGAGGTATAAGGTCAAAATTGTGGCTAAGTTGCAAACTAAAATTATTATTTTGAACTGGTTATCATTATATAATTCCATGAATATACAGACAACATATTTTAATGTGGGATATGTTTTGAGTGTTTGAAGATAAATAACTGTATGTAAAATTGTCCGTATGTAGGGAATCATTTTGGCGACAGCAGTTTGCCAGTAGGTGAATTAGTAATGGAATGAAGTCTGCTCAAAATGTTATTCATTAAAAAGAATTGTTTGTGGTTGCAAATTCTATTTTCAAATGTGAATAGTACAAAGTTAGAAAGACAATGAGGATAAAATGTCGACTATTTTCCTGTTTTTTTTCTTCCAAATCAGTTAATGAATGCGTTTTGAGTAGGTCAATTTGTAACGTTTGTTTTTCTAGTTATGAATTTTTTCCTTTGGCATTCTTCATTTGCTTCGTCTGGTTTATGTATTTCATGATGTCTTTGTTGCATTGTTGATTTGAAAACGTTGCTTATGTTGGAGGCGGATTCAGTGTGTCGCTGGATTGCCTGGCATGATGGTCCCTTCACGTCGCAGATTGGTGTGATCATATTTGCAGCAGTGTGCTGAAGGCGTGATACAGCTAGGCAAGTGAAGAGTTGCAATGTGAGGAGAAGACAAGGTTAAAAGAGTGAGTGGTTTAGTTAAATAATTCAAGTTTATTTCATGAAATGTATTAAACACTTTAATTGCACTGTAAATACGTGTGTGTGTGCATGTATGTATAAAGGAATAGAGGAGAAATAATTCTTAACACTAAGAGACATACTGTAAACTGCATAAAAGCTAATTTCATTGTGATTCAGTACCCAACATGTTACAACTGTTAATAGGAGGCTCAGAGTATAAAATGTTGACGTCATTAGACCTAGTATTTCGTAAAGAGAAGGTGTTGAAGGAATAGATTATGGAGATGCAATGTGTAATGAATAACCTTCAGTATAGTGACTATAGCATTACATGAGTGGTGTTATAAGTTTATTAAGGAATGTAGAAACAGGATATATTTATTAAGGGTCGAATTCATAGTCGTCACTTATAAAATGAGGAAACACTTAAGTAATGAGCATTTCCTTAGCACTTATTTCAGATCGTATTGCAGAGACGCTACTCATTCATATGCCCTGAGCATTCCCTTGACATCGAAAGAAATATGGCAACATGGCTAGACGTGAGCGCTTTCCTACATTCAATTGTTTTCCAGCGCCTTCAAATTGTTAAATCGGCATTATTGTCATACACAAACACAGAAGTAAATATTATAGAGCTAAAAATTGTACAAGATGTTCGGAAAGCATTTTACAGAAAAGAAAGAAATGAGCTAAGATAACTAGTTATGAAATATGGAGATATCGTCGAAAGTAAAAAAAAAAATTGATAATTGTTCTCTCCAAAAGAAGAAATTGACATGGAACAAAATTGCAGTTGAGTTTAATGCAAACTCCGGAAATATTCCTGTAAGTAAATCATTTTAATTTATTTTTCAGTTATTTTTATGCTAAACAAAGTGGAAGTGGTATAATTACACAAATTTTAACAGCTTATTCCTTGGGTAGGATACAAAAACAAAAATGCAAATAACACTTTGTTGGGACGTGAATACTTTTCGAAAAAAAATGCCACTTAAATCTACCTGAAATGCTGCTGTATCGTAAGATCTCAAAGCAACCAGTACTTTCAGCAGTGGCGAAATCGGTAAGCCTCATGGTTGTATTGTGAATTGAAATGAGAGACACCAGAATATTCACAACAGTGTTCTTGTCGAAACGGTATCTCCTCTTAAATTGTTGATCATTATACATCTCTAAAGGGTTATCTCTGATATATCTTTTGCTTGCCGAAACTCATTTTCATTTTAATTACAGAACTCAATAAATTAAATTAAATCATAATCATCATCTATTGTATGCCGAATCAGCTGATTACAATGCATATGAGGAAACACTTGAGTAAGCTGACAAGCTACCTTATTTGAATAAGTGTTCACTTCAGTGAGATTTATGAATTGGAAATTATTATAAGCAACTGCTTAAGTGTTTCCTTACGATAAGTGTTGACTATGAATTCGGCCCTAAGTCTATTTTAACAAAAGAATGTATAATGTTGATATTTTTTTTTAAATATAGGCCTACATTTGAATATAAATGTTTGACTATGCCTGTATACTTTGTATTTTATGACAATAAAGTAAATCAATATAAACAAAATGACATGAAGGAGGAATGCATCCTGTGGACTCTTTGCTTGGAAGCGATCAGCACTTTGTACTTAACTAGTGAGCTAACATAACATGCATTTACGTCATTGAGTTCATACCTTACATTGCAATTGAGGCTAACTACACATGTGTATGACTTGATTTCGGTCTGGTGTGAACAGGGCGCACAGCTGAATACACGTCCGGCGCCTGAGTGGTCCCTGGGGTCTGCTGTCTATACTTTCTTGTGCGTGAAGGCGGTTCATATGGCTGTCAGCTCTACAGATCACCTGACCGCTGTAGTGCCTATTGAATACGCATCGGACCGCTGTGGCCCTCATCAAAGTTTTCTATCATTGGGGTTTGGATGGGTTTATTATAGACTCATAAATCTAAACATAATAAGATGCATATCACTACGAATACATTTTATTTTGATTACTTTTAAGGAACTTACAGTAACATTGATGAATAAACATTGTCCACACCTGTGGAGTAACAGCGCGTCTGGCACGGGTTCGATTTCCGGTTGTTGCAAGTTACCTGGTTTTCCCGGGGTTTTCCCTCAACCCAATATGAGCAAATGCTGGGTAACTTTCGGTGTTGGATCCCGGATTCATTTCACAGGCATTATTACCTTCATCTCATTCAATCTCTAAATAACTAGAGATGTCGATAAAGCGTCGTAAAATAACCCAATAAAATAAACATAGCATCATACCTCTTGCTTGAAAATATTCGAAATGCAGTTTTTAAATTACAGAAAAATTACATTATCGAACCTTGTTTGAAAGAGAGTAATTCACATTAAGTTTTTTTGACAAATATAACAAAATACAGCGCTGAAACCTGTTTGAAAAATATTTACTCTCAATTCACTCTAGTCACAATCAGGTCACTCTTAACTCACTATCATGTTAATCCTAAACACTTGCAAGTCACTCTTAAGTCACTTTCGATTCACTGTCGAATTGATCTTAAGTCACATTTAAGTCTCTCCCGATTCACTCTTAAGTCACTCCCAATTACTCTCGATTCCCTCTTAAAAGTCACTCCCAAGCCATTCTCCATTTGCACCCGAGTCACTTTCGATATACTCCATAGTCAATCTCGATTCACTCCGAAGTCAATGCCTAGTCACTCCCAAATCTTTAAAGTCACTCTCAAGTCAATCTTAAAAAACTCCCAAGTCATACCCGAGTCACTCTTAAGTCACTCTCGATTCAGTTCTAAGTCAATTTTAAAACTCTCATAAACCAATGTTAACACACACGAGTCTCGATTCACTCTTAAGTCACACCTAAATTACTATTAAGTCACTCGATTTGCTTCCGAGTCACTCTTCAGTCACTCAGCAGTCAATCTCAATTCACTCCCAAATCACTTCCAAATGAATCTTATAACACTCCCAAGTTACACTCTAATCACTCAAGTCAGTTATGATTCACTCTTAAGTCACTCTCGATTCACACTCAAGTCGCTCCCAAATCAGTCTTGTCAGTCATAAGTCAATGTTAAACACTCTCAAGTCACTCAAAAAATTACTTCACTCAAGAGTCGAGTCGAGTTCCAGGGCTCGCCCCAGGTCCGGAAAAGGACGCAACCGGATAAACGACAAACTTGAAACATGCCTCGGGACTTCGCGGCATCAGAACCAGCACTAACAGGCAAATGAGAGACTTGAAACGTGACTCGGGGCTAAGCGAGGGCCGCCCCAGCGCCGGAAAACGCGGCAACCAGAAAAAATAGAGATTTGTATCAGGCCTTGGGGTACTGCGGGAGCTGCCCCAGATGGGAAACTTGAAACATGCCTCGGGGAACTGCGGGCCCGCTCCAGTAGCGAAAAACGTGGCAACGGGAAAAAAGAGAATATTGATACATGTCTCGAGGCTATGCGGGAGCTGCCCCAGAGTCGGAAAACGCGGCAACCTGAAAAACCAGAAACTTGAAACATCGCTTTAGGCTCTGCAGAGGCAGCTCCAACACCGGAAAACATAGCAACCAGAAAACGAGAAACTTCAATTTTGTGTCGAGTCTGTAAGGGGGCCGCCTCAGCGCCGGAAAACAAAGCAACAGGAAAAATGAGAAAAAAAAATGGAAAGGCTCGGCCGACATTCTTCCCGCCATAACTCCGCAGTACATGTACTGAGAACAAAGCCGATGAGTGCGTTGAATACAGCTCCTTGAACTCTATCTTTAGTATAAAGGACAACTCTCTATCCCCGTGCGTTTGGACGGGAGAGGCCGGCAAAATAAAAAAAAACCGGTCATTTTGACCTTTCAAAACAGAATTTTCTGCAAATGTTAACAATGTCCTAATTTTGCAGAAAAAGGCAATATAAATTATTACTTATTCATCCTTAATGCTCATTGTCGACCTTTATTTTGTAATGCTAATATTCTTATTGTAATATTAATCTATATATTTATCAGTTGTGATAAACAACTGAATCACCATTTTTGAAAAACGATAACGAAGGCATGATGCCCCGACTTCCATACTTCCATGATGACACATAATGGCATCAAAAATGCTAACAAACGACAGTCGATCGATATTCATAACCCCTCATTGTTGCTCACTAAACGGCCTTCTAAAACCGAGCGATTCCTTTGCCGCGCCTTGTAGATACAGTAATCCGTTTTATGATATTAATGAATATTTTGACAGCCATATAAACTTGGAATTTTAACATTTTAATCTGACTATGATTCTATTCACCATTGCCTATAATTACGTAATTGTAATCCTGACATGTAAATATGATAGATTGATTGATATTTATTTGTCCTAGAGAAGTTACGGCCAATATGGCTTCTCTTATACATCACCAAAAATATAAATACAAGTAAAACATGGACACATACTGCAACTAAAAATGAATTAGCAACAATAATTGGAGTGAATTCCTGAACATATTTGAAGCATAAGAGAATATAGTGTACTTTCCAGCCGAGATAGTCTACCGGAAGATTTTAGTAACATGTTCAATATTTGAAAATGCACTATATACTGTCATCTCAGACATCTAAGATTTTAGTAATATATCGCAGTAGGCCATGTTCATCTTGTGCTGAGATATGAAATACCGTCCTACAGATAATGCTGTGTTACACACGGTCTTGATCACGCCATCCGGGAAATGTCGCACTTCCTTACTTGACATTCGGCGAGACGGACATTGTGGTGTGCGTGTCAGTTTCGAACTTACGTCCATTATATTACAAAATATCGATCAGAGTAACGGTTTCTGTTGCTGCATAATGTAATTGCAAAGACCTACAGGGGAAGCGAATACAAACGTTAGAAAATAGATAAAATCCTTATACTAGAGAAATGAAAATCACTGAAATTTAATGCTGCAGTTAATCAAACTAAACCGTAAGTATTTACATCTACAGTTTCCTTGAGTGACATGGTAACTACAGCATGCAAATTATAGTCCTTTGCCACGTAAAATACTGTTATGTTATCCAGTGACAGTGTACTGTTATGTTATGTTTTATTTAACGACGCTCGCAATTGCAGAGGTTATATCAGCGTCGCCGGATGTGCCGGAATTTTGTCTCGCAGGAGTTCTTTACATGCCAGTAAATCTACTGACATGAGCCTGTCGCATTTAAGCACACTTAAATG
This sequence comes from Periplaneta americana, assembly GCF_040183065.1. Classification (NCBI taxonomy): domain Eukaryota; kingdom Metazoa; phylum Arthropoda; class Insecta; order Blattodea; family Blattidae; genus Periplaneta; species Periplaneta americana. Next base: position 188,521,012 of record NC_091123.1, on the reverse strand, counting down.
CCATCGACCTGGCCCGGGATAGAACCCGCAACCTTGGGCATAGAAGGCTAGCGCTATACCAGCTCGCCAACCAGGTCGAGGACAGTGTACTATTTATCAAACTGTTAGCAACTGTCAGAAATAGCTCTTTACTTCATATGTGAAATAACGGCATCTCGGTTACCGTTAAATCATCCTGTCAGCGAATAGGGATTACAAAGAATGGACACTGAGCGAATTTTCCTGAGTTTTGTTTTTTTGTGCGCCGGCGTTTAGTTCCACTTTCAAGCGCTAGAGGTTAGTGTAATCGAGCACAAGCTAAAATAATAATTGAGAATTGAGTTGAGACACAGGATCCAAACATCGCCTACCTTATTGCATAATCCAGTAATGCTTTGCTTCATATAAATTCCAATTAACAGCTTTTCGTTATTTCTCAGTGACAAACTAGTTGTAATAATAATTTTTTATATTTTATATATTATAAAATAATATAAGACATAATGAAATTGTGTATCAAATTCGTTTAATATTTGTATACAATCTCATAGGCTTATTGTTTTACTTCTCATAGAAGTTTTGTTTTTCCATTTTCAGCGCTACCAAATCATTACATATTTGAATTGTTGATGATGTAAACGTCTCAAGTCTCATTATAAAGGAACTCTAGAGTCTGGACATTACAGATAATGACGGATTTATTATTTCATCGGTCCAATTTATTTTATTTGAGTACATAATGTACCTAGATATATTAAATGTATGTGTTATATTTCCGCTGTGTCGACTGCTAACTGGTGTGATGTCAGCGCCAACTCCAGGGAGAAAGCAGAATCTCACGCTCAAACTAGTTTGAAGGTCATTGAAATCAGTCCTGCTACATCAAAGGTACCGACGCGAAGTGTTCATTCTGTATAATTATATATATAATTATATATAATTCTGTATACGCTGAACCTGCGAAGTAATTTGTTGATTAGAAAGAAAACATCCTATTTATATCCAGTCGGTAACTTAACAACAAAGGAATGTTTACATCGAGCTAGAGCCTTAAACAACTTCATTATGGCTAGCTAATATTATATTCATATTCTTTATTTGCCTCAAGGTAATAATAAATACAATGTGTCAATATTAAAAAGATTAAGAACTAGAAACAAAAAATAACATTCAATTATCAAACGTTATCAAAAAATCCATTGATATTGTAAAAAGGATTACTTTGTAGTCATCTCTTAGTTCGAAGTTTGAATTGTCTTTCATTATGTGTCTTTATATTTGCAGGCATCTTATTATATACTTTTACTGCAGTAATTATATAACTAGATTGTCTTTTATGCAGCCTGACAAATGGTTCGTTTAGTTAATCAATATTTCTAGTTTCATAGTGGTGCAAAACTTCTATAATCGTTTAATTAGTGATATTCTTCTTTACATGCATTAGAAGTTCAAAAGTACGTATATAGATTGTACACTATCATAATCTTTTCATTTTTAAAACAGGTCTACATGATAATCTGGGTGGTTTCATTGTTAAAATACGAATTGCCTTCTTCTGTAATAGCACAGTGTTTGGGAGATCAGAACTAGAGTATTTCCATATAAAAGTAATCCATATCTAAAACACTTTCAAACATGCATAGTAGATTTGCTTTGAATAATGTCTAGGAATCTTATACTTCTTAAAAGATAAATTACTTTAAAAATTATTTTATGCTGGACCATGCCGAAATGTAGTAATTATACACCTGGTAGCAACCCTTTAATGGACCTCATTAAAGAACACCTATTCATTAAAGTTCAGGTGATCAGCCAATGACAAATCACCTTTGTACAGTTATAAAACCGCAAGTATCGATTATTCTCGGATATGCAATCGAAAGACAATTAACGAAAAGTCAAAGAGGCTGGAAATCCAATACTGTCGCAGAAAGTTATGTTCTGTTACTATAATAATTAGCGTTAATTGTAAATAATATTCAAATAAATTCAATTTGTCATCTTGTTTTTCAATTCTAAATCAATTTCCAGGTTATATCAAGACTAATCTTCATCTTATTCTCTATCAAGGTCAATGACATTCGTTCCTCGGAAAAAATCAATACTTTCGCGTCTGCGCACATCTCACAATTCAGGGCAGTTCGCTACTGACTTACATAACCATAACATAACATAACTTTTGAATAATTTCAAGTTAGAAATATGGTCGAGCATAAAAAGTCGTATGAAACTTGCCTATAATGGTAATTAAGACGCTCGTATGAAAATTATGAAACTCGCTTGCGCTCGTTTCATAAACAAACATACTCGCGTCTTAATTACTACCATTATAGACTCGTTGCATAATGTACTGTTACATAACTAACATGACTATTCCAGTCTAGAACCCAGATACATACCCAACATCTTTACAAACTCATTTATCACATTATTTTGAGTCTGTTTCAAACTAATATTGTATAAATAATTACAATAATTATTAAGATAATATAAAACGATCTATATGTTTTAATTGGTTATTTTACACGATTTATCAACTGCTATGGTTATCTAGTGTCTGAATGAGATGAAAGTGATAATGCCAGCGAAATGAGTCCAGGGTCCAACGCCGAAAGTTACCCAGCATTTGCTCTTAATGGGTTGAGAGAAAACCCCCGAAAAAACCTCAACCAGTTAACTTGTCCCAACCAGGATTTGAATCCCGGTCATTTCGTTTCATGGTCAGGCGTGCTAACCGTTAGTTCGCAGCGGTGGACACGTTGTATATCACACGTGGTTGAAAGTCCATTATGTGTTCATAAGAAATTATGATACGAACGAGTCTTAAACATCTCAATGGTCAATTATAACACAAATAAGTATTAAATATCGTCAGGTTCTTTCTATCCGATGTAGCGGATCTGGGATAACATTTCTTGGAGCACTCTGCTTTTCGACAAGCCTCATCTCAACTGAGTGACATGTATGTAAAGATTTAACTTCCTGTATTGAAATATCAGCAGGTTGCTACTCGGTGAAGTGGATCTGTGGTAAAGTAATTGTTTGAGTGCTTCTCGTTTCGTATGCCATTATTTCATCTTTATATTCTATCTCATCGTGTCGTCTACCGTTTCCTTGAGTGCCATGGTAACAAGAAAATATGCAAGCGATAGTATTTTGTAGCGGCAGAAATAACTCACGAATTTAAAATGTAAATAACAGCAATGATAGAAGCTATTCAAAATTTTATTTCACATTTTCAAAGAGCAATGTTTACAATTTACTTTACATACACAATCACTTAGTTTTGAAAATAATAATAGTCCAAATGCCGAGCATCGCATTCTATGCAGTTCTGGATTACCCTACCAGTCATTTCTGGTGATATTCCGTGGTAAGAATAAACATGAGTATATAGTATATACTGCACTTTTTTCTAGTATATATACTCTTGTTAGTAAAAATACAAACATTTGAGTACCTACTCATTTTTGATTACATACTCATAACATGGAAGCATAGTAGACTATACTCAAGCATCCATCTTGTACAGAATATATACTCATGCTTGGTAAGAATAAAAGCTAGTATATTCTCATATTTATAAGTTCGTTCTCATGTTATTCTGAGTATGGTTTGTAGCAGACTCAATTCTGAGTATTTGTTGATTTGTGTTCAGTTTAAAGTTAAATAAAAAAATGGCATAATTTATGAACGATGTAGTACCTCATGGAACAATATAGAAAAAGACGTGAACTTCAGAAGCCTTTGACGCTTCACAAAAGTGAATGTGAAATTGGTTAAACACGTATTTGTTATTCATAAAAAACATAACCTATAAGAATATGAATGGCTATGAAATTATAAGGTTAGGTTGTATTGTTAAATATAATTAACAATTACAGTTTATTTTGTAAAATTTGAATTGCAAAGTGCAATTACTTGTAACTTTAAATTATATATATATATATATATATATATATATATATATATATATATATATAACACTCTATAATAAAATAAATAGAATTAGCATAAGTGGAATTCTAGAAATGGATTGTAATCTCTATCCAACATCCCGTAATGACGATTTCCCGGTACTATTTTCTTGTTTCCTGTTTATTAACGTCACTTATCTGATTCACTTTCTTTTTCATTTTATCCACTCATCCACTCATGTATTTATTTACTTATTATTTACTTATTTATTTATTTATTTATTTACTTACTTATTTACTTATTTATTTATTTATTTATTTACTTATTTATTTATTTACTTACTTATTTACTTATTTATTTATTTACTTACTTATTTATTTATTTACTTATTTATTTATTTATTTACTTACTTATTTACTTATTTATTTACTTACTTATTAATTTGTTTAATAAACGGGAACTGCGCACAAACTGTGCAAAGAGTAGATGTAAATATAATCTTAGTTGTCCTTGCTATAAACAGCGATAGATCTGCAGCGTTTCTTGCACTTTAATATATGATACTTTTCACATTTTTCTGAGCACAAAACACATATGCACGTGTCGTCCGGATCGTGGAATGTCTTATTGGAGCACAGCAGCTTGTGGTGGAAGCCATGGACTGCCAGTCTTGTAGTCACATGTCGCATTTCAGCTTCTGTCTTGCATCGCACAGATCGCATAGAATTCCGGCGGTATGTCCCTTTTCTTCTCACGTAGGTTCTGTAGAAGTCCAGTGTAATCTTCACTAGATGGCAGCTGTAGTGTAGTCCGCAGATCTTCTATGAGGAAGGTCTCCCTGGTGAGCTCGTACACCAGCCTCGATCTTGTACTTTGCGATTTATTTATTTATTTATAAAAAGCAAAACACATACCACTACAGCATGCGGGTATCCTGTGAAAGTCTATAAAAAAAACTGAGCATCACGGTGCAATGTGGTACACGAGTACATACTAGCTTTTAAACGATCAAGAAGGCTGTAAAGATGAGTATATATTCACGTTAGGTAGAATGATGTCTTTATTCTTACGAATATGAGTATTTTCTAGTGGTTACGAGTATATAATCACAAGAAGTGCTCATACTCAAAAGTATAAACCTTGAGAAAGTACTTAAGCTTTATTCTTACTACCCATGGCCGCAGTTTCTTAACGGATGGCAGCTTTCAGTACTTCTAGGCCCAATTGTATAAAACTCCCTGACTAAAGATCAATTTTGATCGAAGATCGAAAAGTGAACCGAGTTCAGACACTTCTTGTATTGTATAAAATTTTTCTGCGATCAAATTACCTTGGTTCAAATACAATCTAACAAGTAAACCTTCAGGTGGGATAAGAAACAAAACAAATGCCTTTATTACCGTTCGATTAAGCATTAAAACTAATGCAAAATATGTAAGTTTTACAACTCGAACGCAATGAACACCAGAGATCGCGACCAATCAAGATGCAAGTTGATATGGGCTACTTAGGATAGATTGCAAACACTTATACCACGCAGCAATACTAGACGCGAGAGCGAAGACAGTGCTTCTTTACACGCGCTGTCAGTTGTAGCCTAGCTTTCAGTTTGTGTAATGTTATGTACAGTGAGCTGAAGAAGATGAAACCAGTGGTTAAAATTCAGGTTAAACTAAAAGAAGAGGGTTATAAGGAGACAGAGTGTGAAATATCACGGAAGGAACTTGAAATTGGTGATGATATATACTACTTATCAAAGAATTATGGATCGGAAGCAGTTGAAGAAAGACATACTCTGGACACTGATGAAAATGAACGACATGATGATGATGATGATGATATGATGACAAGTCTCATGTATGAGAATGCGAGACCGAAAAAAAAAACTACCTCACAAGGGGAATCAAGTGCGTACTTTACAAAATTCCGGTTCTCTATACGCTCCGTCCCCTTCCAAAACATCCTGAGTCATTGACTTTGAAGAAAAATGTGAGATAACAGTGTACTGAATCACCGATCAACAAAAATAAAAAGCTTAACCAGGTCATGAATCAGTATGAAACATAAATTCACATGGCTAACACACGAAAGTCAGCTCTACAAAATGAAGCAAGCTGTCGAACAACAAAATGATGTTATGAATAAAATGAAATAAGTGCACCGAAGAACATTCGAGGAATTCTGTCTCCGTCGGTTATCAAATTAAATTGTAAAAGAAAGTAACATAAAAAGAATTGCTCGCGATTTATTAGGAACAGATCAAAAATACTACAAAGCAAGTCCTTCCTGGTTACATTGCATTAAAAATCATTATAAGATTGTCAGCCGAAAAATATCATATGAAACAAAGCGTCAGGTACACGAAAAGACAGCTCTTGAGCAATCAATCCAAACTTTCAGACGTGATTACACGTCACTTATGGACACGTACAATGATGATAATCTGTTTAATGCTGATGAATGTGGATTTCCTGAGGAAATGCTTTTCGGCAAAACATTACAACATCAAGTGAACCAGTGAAGTGTATGGTGTTGTGCAATTCAAAACAGCAACTACACATTGCTACATTATAATACCGGTGGTTTCTAAAGCTGGAAAACTGATGCCAAATTTACTACTGATTCTTTAAGAACCAAAAGGTATAAGTACAATAGTTGCGGAACGCATTTTCCAGTCTGTCAACCTTGTAGTAAAATGGACCTCGTCGGGAAAAATGACCAAAAAATATGGATAAATTCTTGCGAAAAAAATTCCTTCTTAACTATGCAACACGCAATCTTCTGCTGTTGGACTCGTATGGTATCCACTGCGACGAAAATACAATTAAGCAAATAACAGAACAAGGACACTCTGGTCTTGGAAAACTAATGGTGAAAATCATAGGCCTACCACCAAATACGATTATGAGCTGCAACTTTTGAAAAGGTATTTTTTTCGAATGTACAAGCATATGATTCGATAAATTTCCCATAATGTAGGCCTATATTATGACGATTCATCTGATATAATACAACAACGTAATAATATACTGAAACTACAGGCGCTTGTTGGGTGTTAGCTAGATTGGCATCCAAAAGTGGAAAACTTTTACAAAACACTACGGAGTACTTCAGTACTGTACCCGAAATGTACAAAAATGATATGCGACCTGTGCAAAATGAGCTTAAAGTGCGAATGGTTTACTGACAATTTGTGTTTCCATAATTTTTTTCAATAGTTATCACTTTTGTGCGACATAAGTTTCTGGATAAAAACAAACACAGATTCTGGAAATACGATGCATTAAGTAACATCATGACCACATCATCGTTTTCCTACTTATTATTAATCACTAGTTGAAGGCAAATGTTTCCTTACTGCTTAAAGCCTCGTGTATCGCACTTGTTAATTGCATTCGAGTTGCAAAATTTGAGGATTATTAATATTTTATTATGCTGATTCCAACAATATTCGTTGTATTTCCATTGTTTTTTACCTCAGGTGAAGGTTTACTTATAAGTTCACGTGAAAAGGATTTGGCAACATCGCATAAACAGGTGAAATATGTGATGCGCGGACCATGTTATACAGGTTTGTTCAGTGTTGCCAATCTAGCGACTTTAACTCTTTTTCAACAACAATTCCTTTTAACTTTTATATTGCTTAAATAGGGCTTTAGTGACCTTTTTAGCACCCCATAGTGACAAAATTTAATCTTTCTTTGTTGACAATGAGAAATCTAGCGACTTTACAACTACTTTTTCACGACTTTCCGTATTACACTCTGTTGGAGACACTGTTTTTTTTTTTGCAATGTAAATAATGGCGGACAATAAGAAGAAGGTTGACTGTTCTTCGAGTTGTTATCATGTTATGGTGTTTGATACTGCTAAACATAATAAAGCTTTATAAAACGACAATTTTCATTTAGTAATACAGTTAACTGAACATTTATGAATGTACCTATCATATCCATTAATAATTAATGGTTGTTATAAACATACTATATAATTATAGGTTATGTTATTTGATACTGCTGAACACGATAGAGCCTTATAAAATATAAGAATGTTTGTGTATTAAGGCAAGAAATTGAAAGAAATATATATAAATATACCTAACATATCTACTAATATTAATAATAATGGATATTTTATTTGCACAATCTGTCACTCGTATATTTCAAACAGAAAAGAAATAACTGAACTTGGATCATCTTACTTAATCGGAGAAATTTCTTCAGTCAAAGTTGACTTTAGTTTGAGACAAATTAATCTCAGATTAAACTTTATACAACACAAAATTCCAAGTTCAGCTGAAACAAGGATCAATTTAATCTCTGATCTAAGATTAAATGGTTTATACAATCGGGCCTAGTGTTCTCAGCTTACGTTTGTAGACTCGCGCCTTCAGGTACTCCGAGAGAAAGAAACCGCATGGTGCGAGATCGGGGAACGTGCTGGCCATGGATGTCTCCTCGTAAGGAGGTCACGCGCATTTCTCTTAGGAAGTTCATCGATGTGAGTTGCTGAACGACCATTGCAAAATGTCTGCTGTGTTTACAAAGAAACACGCTGCTATTGTTCCGCCCACTCCGGAATATATGATCCCATTGGTTGTTGCCTCCCCCTGGCTAGCAGCAGGCCTGCAGCGAAAAAAATTTTGCTACGAAAAATGGCGGCTGCTATTTCAGCGCTGTCGGCCAGCAAGGCGTTCAATGCTGTCGCATTTCAGTTGGTTTTCTTTGGTTCCTTTCTTCTGGACTGCCAAATTGTACAGTAGTGGCAAAAAAACCGGACCGACCCTTGTAGCTGATTTCAGAGTCACATATTCAAATTTTGCTAGTCACAGAACACATCCATCTTGTATAATTAATTGTAACAATGAAATTTATTACATTTGTTCGATTCTTACTGTCTTTTGTTTCCTTCAGTGCCTCAAACTTACAGAAGAAAAAACTTTGAGAGTTATATTTTCATCTGGCATCAATATTACATTTCTGCCTCTATTCGCCAAAGATAACTATGTATTTTTACATTAAATAGCAGTACATACCTCTGGCTTCACTATCCATATTGAAATTTACTACAGTTTGACACAATATACAGCATAGGATTCTTTTGTATCAGCTACAAGAGTCGGTACTGCACATAACGACTCCACATTCTTAAATTACACCTCTTCCCGTATTTAGAGCTTTTGCAGCATCAGCTTGTGTTACGCCACTTTAAATTATGCCAATCGCCTTAAGGGGAGGCAGAGGTGAATATTTCAATATCCACAAAATTTATCCGATTTGTTTGAAATTGATCATGGATACTAAGTATGTTATTATAATGGACATACCAAGTTTCAACTTTCTAAGTGCAATAGTTCTGTAAATATTAATAATTTTATAAAACTTTATATCGTTTGATATAAAATGCTCCATGCACCATATTGTAAGAAATTTTCAATATTTCTTTTTATTTATAAGTTCAGAGAAGGTATATAAATAATGATAAGTATTAGTTTGTAATGGGAATAATATAGTAATACAGTTATCTTGGTTTTAATTTCTTACTTTTAAGGGCACAAAATCAAAAACTAACATCGGAATATGAAAATAAAGATAATAAAAATGGAAAAAAACAAATTTTCATTTTTTCTTCAGTTTTGTTCGAAAATTTCACCTCTTCCTCCCCTTAAACATTTCATCATGGTTTAAATGACGACGTTCTTCCATCATTAAAACTATTCTTAAATGTTTATTACAATTTTACATGGTTTTTAGTTACATAATATGTCCCTTGTTAAAACACACTGATTTAATTGTTTCCAATGTAACAATATAAAATAACAACGTTGGTTACTATAGTAACCTAGTAGAATGACAAATGACTAGTACGTTAATATTCACTTCCGTTCAGTTTTGTAACGTGGTCAATTTTCTTTGTATTTCTAATTTTATAGTTGTGCCTTGTATTTTAATCTCACATTTGGTTGTCCTCATATTTTTTTTTTACAGATGCGCCTATTGCTATGTATAGTCTTGCTGAACTTCCTGGAGTTCAGCACTTGCCTGCAGCAATCTAACAACACTGATGTGAGCTCGGATGGAAACCTGGTTAAAATACTTCAAGATTTATTAAAACGTAACGAAGAGCTTATTAAATCACTTGATAATGCGGAAAGAGAAGTTGACCATTTTCTCATAGATCGAAATCAAGCTTCTGCAGAAACGACAATCATGATCGTTAGAGATTACATTGTGAAGAGAGAGAATTTTATAGAGAAAATGCGGCCTCTACCAGCACGGCTGCGCGAGCTGAATCTGTCAGATTTGGTAAAACACAGAGGTAGATTTTTCAATGTTACTCAATGGATGATCGAGTTAAATCAAACTCGGAAAGAACTAGTAAAACTTTCAAGCGTATCGAACTTATATAAAATGTTTCTTGATATGCACAGAATGTTAAACATGAGCACAGATGGATGCAACGGTAAAGAACTGTCTAAGTTGATCCAATCAAGAAGTCATCTATTGATGAAAATGCAAAACTTCACATCTAATGTCTCTATTATTAATAATTTCATTAAGCAAGAGAATTTGACAGAAGTGTTAACTAATGATTGGATCGAGCAGCTTTTGAACTCGACGAGGTGGGAACATGAGGTTCGCGAAACACGAAGAGAACTATATATATTGAAACATGTTGAATATATGAGGTCATTTATAGGATTCCTGGAGCCATGTCTTTCCGTCGTCATATTTGTAATAGGGTTTATTGGAAACTGCACGATTTTGGTAACGTTCGCACGCCATCTCAAGATACGCAAATACAGCAACATGATCATCCTGAACTTGGCAATAGCGGACTTGGTGTCCCTCGTCATCAACCTGCCAGTGTTCTTCTTGTACAGGAACCGCCTCTGGCTGGCTGACTCGGTCAAGCCTCACGTGTTCATGTTCTCGCAGTTCCTGTGCTTCGGCCTGAGCATACTCTCAACGCTGGCCCTGTGCCTGCAGCGCTTCTCCACTACTCTCAAGCTGTCGGTCATCGCAGCTTCCATCCTGCGACAGTCGACCAGGAAGAGCTGCCTCACGGTGCTGGCCACAGTGTGGACACTCTCCGTCGTGTTCGCGCTTCCCCATGGCCTATACGCAGACATCAAAGAAAACAAGTGCCTGGTGAAAAGGGGGCAGTGGCCATGGAAACTCGTTCTTTTCGACATGATTGTGTATTGCATCGTACCCTTGGTAATAATGATCTTACTGTCCACAGTGACTATCCGCAATTTCAAACTAAGAGCCCTCAGAATTCCAGACAACATTCCCGACAGTCAGAAGACTTACCTGAGGAAAGTGCTCGCAAGAAGTACAAAGGTTGTAATCCTGAGCCCAATAGTCTTTGCCATTAGTTTCTTTCCTTATGTCTTGTTACACTTGCTGCAATACTTGTTGGAATTCGATCACAACACATTAACGTTTGGGATACTAAGAGTTTTCACGTATTGTTTAATTTTTATCAATAGCTGCTACAACCCAGTGTCTTTGTACGTCGTAAGCGGTACTTTCAGACACTATCTGAAGACACGGTTTGCCTCCAGGAAGCTTACAGACCAGCGACAGAAAGAACAAATCAAACTTCGCACATTAGGAAGGACATCAGAAATTCCTCTGTGATAAGATGTGTTCTGAATAAAGTGTATGTAACCGAATGTTCATTACGAACTTACGAGGGCACACGTTTGATTAGGAAGCCATTTCGCAGGCGCGCACTTTGCATGCTATTGTATTGTATTGTATTTATTAACATTCCATGGTATTCATACATGCTTACAGCTAGAATATGGAACAAGTCAAAAAACTTAATACTATTATAAAGTCTTAATTTATAGTCACAGTCTAGATGAAATATATACAGACGAGATTTACAATGTAGTCTACTAGTACAACACAAAGTTTTAGTATCAATTTCATGAAGCGTTATTGAATGTCATGAATTCACCTACAGAATAGAAGGCGTGAGAAATTAGGTACTTCTTTAATTTGGCCCTAAATAATTTTATGTTTTGAGTTTCATTTTTTATATCGATAGGGAGGCTATTACAAATTTTTACTGCCATATAACGCACTCCTTTTTGATAGCACGATAGACTTGCTGATGGAGTATGAAGTCATTTTTTTGACGTGTTTTTATGCTATGAACTCTTGAATTAGTTACAAAGTTTTCACGATTACATACGAGGAAGACTATTAATGAAAAGATATACTGACAAGCCATCGGCATCATTTGTAGTTTTTTGAAAATAGTCCTACACGATTCCCTAGATTTGGCACCTACTATTATTCTAATTACTTTTTTTTTTGTAATAGAAATATACTGTTACTATCTGTGGAATTTCCCCAGAATGTTATTCCAAAACTCATTACCGAGTGGAAGTATGCAAAGTATATTGTTTTTAAGGTATTGATATTTACTATCTTCTGCATACATCTAATAGCAGAACAAGCCATACGGGGCCAATGAAGAGAGTCAATGGTCGCTGCCAGGAGCAGCTCCTGAACTATACAATTACGTGAAAAATAACAGGAGTAAAAACAAATGACACAGCAATGATGACACAGAATGAAACAGTTTCAACCTGCAGCGCGAAATCGGTGTGCCTTCGGACATGGTCTCCTAATCGAACCTAGTTACACTCTTTCACTTTTGTTAACGAGTAAAATAACTGAGGCGTGCAGTTTCAAAACCCTCTAAATCGATTCGAGCAAATTTTCCAGGAAACGAAAAACACATTCACTGCTTTTGTTTTTATTTTAAAATGACTGATTTTTTCCTGATGAACTTGACTTGAAAGTAGAAAACATCAATATAATTTTTCATATAAATATTTTAAACCATTTGCCAAAAATTAATGTTTTTTTTAGTGGATTTTGGAACTCAGTCTTTATTTAGCGGATATTGGAAATGAACTTTAAATATGTCAGGTTTCAGACACGAGATAAAGTCTATGAAAACAAAGATTTCAACTCATTCAATCATAAGTGTTCTGCTCATGGGCAGATTTTTCACTGCAAACCCAGCATTCTCCAATCTTTCTTATTTTCTGCTTTCCTCTTAGTCTCTGCATATGATCCACATATCTTAATGTCGTCTATCATCTGATATCTTCTTCTGCCCCGAACTCTTCTCCCGTTCACCATTCCTTCTAGTGCATCCTCAGTAGCCAATTTCTTCTCTGCCAGTGACCCAGCAAATTTCTTCTTTCTCTTTCTGATCGGTTAAAGCATCATTCTTTCTTCACCCACTCTTTCCAACACAGCTTCGTTTCTTAATCTGTCTGTCCACTTCACATGCTTCAGTCTTCTCCATATCTACATTTCAAATGCTTCTATTTGTTTCTCTTCATTTCGTCGTAATGTCCATGTTTCTGCCACCTTACAGTGCTACACTCCACACAAAGCACTTCTCTAGTTTCTTCCTTAGTAGATTTCAACTAACATATTTATTTATAAAAGAGTTACAGGGATATTATTGATTATTACACTGTTCACGTAAATAAGAATGCAGATTGAAGATAAAGAATTACTCAAGAAACAATCTATAATCATGCTACAAATTTGGATATGGTGGGCTACGTGTTCGAATACATACGAAATTAATCATTACTCAGCTGTTAATGGAACACTGTTGAACTGAATTCCAACAGAAAAATATCTTCAAATGTATGTACCAATCACACATATCACAATTGAATCCCAGCAACAAAGAACATACAGTTCAGTCCAGGGTTTACTTTGAACAATCATTTTATAAATTGACATTTACTCCTGCAGCTTCAGGTGGCCAAAATGTTTCCTTCGTGTTTTTCTACTTCCTCTGCTTGCTCTCCATTTCCATTGATGAGATGGGCATAAAATTCCAGATCGTTGTTTGTTTTCCACAAAGGACCGAAATATTTTGAAAAAAAAAAAAAAGAAGTTTATCAATATCTTGAATTTTCTCCCTTTTTTTACTGTCACCCCCAACTGTTTTCTTTGCAACTGCATGTCATGGATTGCTTCTCGTCGTTTCTGAAGACTTCGGTAAACTCCAAAATCGTTACGATAGTGGCATTCTCCTCTCACCTGACTTCCTTTTTTGAAGAAAATTCGTCCACACCTGTGGAGTAACGGTTAGAGCGCCTGGCCGCGAAACCAGGTGGCCTGGGTTCGATTCCCGGTCGGGGAAAGTTACCTTGAGGTTTTTCCGGGGGTTTCCTTCAACCCAATATGAGCAAATGCTGGGTAACTTTCGGTCCATGGACCCCGGACTGATTTCACCGGCATTATCACCTTCATCTCATTCAGATGCTAAATAACCCAAGATGTTGATAAAGCGTCGTAAAATAACCTACTGAAATAAAATAAATAAATTGAAGAAAATTGTTTTAGAAGGGGCTAGGTTGAAAATAATTTCAGCACCTGTGTCACTCCTTTCCTTCCAGCTGCTGACAGGAACATCATATCCTAGCTTCTTAACAGTTCCTTCTTGTACATAAATTCTTATGTATTCAGAAGAATCAGTGATCGTATTTATTTTCCTTATTCTTTTTCAACCTACCAAAGACCCTACCTGGCTGGAAAAGATGATAAGGCATACCAAGTGCCAGATCTCACAATCAGTAGGCCTACACTACTAGAATACGGTATTCAAAAAATAGGTACTGGTTATTGAGAATATTGGTATTTAGAGGATATTGGAAAAGTGGAGAATGGATTTAGGGGATATTGGAAAAGTAACTATTTTTCAGATTAACTTTTTCACTATATGTAGAGCTCTCTTGAACATTCTTGATGTATAGGTCAATTGAGTGCAATAATCCTTACCATGAAGAGATAAAAAATAATTTTGGTGAAAAAGTGGATTTAGAGGGTTTTGGAACTGTGTGCCTCAATTATAATCAGCATTAGCTACATCATGTATGTAAATGAACATCTATGTTCAATGCACATTTTAAATAAAATATTATTGTAATTGTTTCTTTAATGTCCCATTTTTTTATATTAACTTTTTACAACCCTGAAGTCTATTTCTTCCGAGTACCTACACTTCACTGTACTTCACAAGAACTTGATAGTCTATACCAGCGATCATCAGCACAGTGCACCCTCGGGCTAGCGTCTCTTACCCGTGGATAAGAGACTGCACTATGGTGCATCCGCAGCTGCTCGCGGGTATACTCTATCCCTCTTCTTGCTGCACGACGGGGCATATTACGTTTCACAGCTTACCGTTTACCCTTTTCAGCGAGTACTGACACCACTGGTCTACAGCAATAATAATAGACTCTGATGTAGAATCAAGCAGTACTTTTCAACAAATATTATGAATAAAATTGCAATTTAATGTAGAGTCAAGCAGTACTTTTCAACAGATATTATGAATAAAATTGCAATTTAATGTAGAATCAAACAGTACTTTTCAACAGTTATTTTAAATAAAATTGCATTTTAATGTAGAATCAAACAGTACTTTTCAACAGATATTTTAAATAAAATTGCATTTTAATGTAGAATCAAACAGTACTTTTCAACAGATATTTTAAATAAAATTGCAATTTAATGTAGAATCAAGCAGTACTTTTCAACATTTAACTACACTATCTCGCGCCAATAACTTAAAACTCTCCTAGAGTCTTCAAATATTATAAATCATACATCAAATTAGTCTTACAGAAATGTAGATTTTTTAGGCCTAAAAACAAAAAAAAAAAAAATTCATTTTTGGCCATTTTACACTTTATGGTTACCTTAAATAGTCTCGTTAAAGTTGAATTCCCATGCTCTGGACGAGAATCGAACCCGGGATCTCAGAATTTATAATTTATAATCACGAATTCTGACCGCTCGATCATGAAGAATCTGCTTATCATATCGTCATTTTAATAGCATTGATAGATAACATCGCCTACTGTTTATGCAACTAGCAGAACCTTGGTGTATCTAGGGTTGCAATGTATTCTAGGAATGCTACCAGGAAAACTCTACACCGCCACTTACAAGGGAAGGGTTTCGGCTCGAACAGGAATTTCGTATCCAAAATTTGTATACAGGCCCATCTTTACATCTCTGTAAAGCTCCCAAAAGCATTCGTTTGTGTAATGTGTGGTTTGTCTGTTAGAGCACTGTACAAGTTAAGGGGTGGGAGAGCACTGCACAAGTTGAGGGGATGGGACACCTCACCCGTAAGCCTAGCCCAGCCTAGAAGCTAGTGCGACTGGTAAAATGTCTAGAGCCCATTTAAGAACATTTTTCTCCAACGTTCTGTCTAAAAATATTGCAGGTACTCAAACATGTACACTGTTGTGTGAGTCACTGAATGCGCACAAGGACGCAACCTTAATAAATGAATTATTCCAAGGCTAGGACGTGGAATGTATGATCATTCCACCTAAAAAACTAAATATTTCCAGCCTCTGGATATCTATTTCCTTAGACAATACAAAATATATGCTCGGAGGATAACACTTTGCATATGGACTTTTGCAGAGTTCCAAACCTTAACTTGGGAAATCGAGTGTTTATAATGAAAATGCACTCTGTTATTCATAACCAGTTGTCTGCTCCAGTATACCGCCCTATGCTTCAGTATTCCTGGCAGTCAGCTGGTTACGTGAATCCTGAACAAGTCTCGGACTTCAAAAATGTAATTCAGGTGGCATTTGATTTTTCAGCACTGGAGTGTGGTTCAGAAGATTGTTCAGGTGTTGCTTCTGCGTGTTGTGCTTATTGCTCTGCTCCATGCTGTTTCATGCATTTTATAGAGAATCCTCGTGTAGGGCTACATTTTTAAAGAAGTGTATTGACCAATACCAACCAAACGGAGAGTTACACAAATGAATGCTTTTACGGTCTTCATCACCATTGTGAGGTAAGCGTCTGTACAAATTTTTAACCAAAAATTCCTGTTCGAGCCGAAACCCTTCCCTTGTTAGTATTATCCGGCAGCTTTACAACTGTAGATCCAACAATCCACAGTAGCATTTGCTGTGTGCCCGTGCGATGCTATGTTACATTACACATTGCGATAGTCTCTACACTCACGACTGCAAGGAACGAAACTGGCATTTCTTTCGTGAGAAAAAGATCAGCTGACTTGCTGTAACCTGCTTTGACCTTGGAATGCAAAACAGCAGAGCCTTGCTGGGTCTGTAGGTAAATACGAATACTACTAAATACAGTGGAAAGGTCACAACGAACTGAATGGATATTTCTCGCGTGATAAGCTATAAGAATATTGATAGAAATTACAGATTCACATGAGCGGCGGGAAAGCCATTGCCTGCTGTCATGGCGGTTTGCCTGCAGCTAGAAGATGCCGGCAGTCAGTTCTGTGTCATCAGTTGAACAGCGCTGTTGCAGCCATGTTGCCGCGAGTTGGCGGATTGCTGGTAAGTGTGCCTACTCGTCACTAGCGCGTCCTGGTTTTGACATGCATACCCGCATGAAAAGATAAAAGGATACATTTTAAGCATTGCAAAATGTACCCTGCTCAGTTATATTTAGGCAGTTGATTTAATGACAAATCTGGATATGCACTTGTCCTTTTAGGCCTAAATTTGCTAAAAGCGCCAATTCCGCTTCTTCCAACTAATATTATTTACAAAAGTGAGAGAAAACTCTTTTTCTTAATTATTTTTATTTAAAATACATAACGATCATTTGGGACACAAAGAACCAATATTTGATATCCACGAAGAACTGACTCACCAAAACACAATTATAGAAAACTAGCACAAGCATTACGCAAAGAAGTCACGAACCCTGCACCTTGAATTACGAAGTGTTCGGGTGCTGTTGAAACCATTGCTGTCAAATATAGTATATATTGAAAACTCTACATAAATTGGGTAATTATAACATATTCAGAGATTTTGTGCCACCCAACATGAAAAATATTTATCCTCAATTGTTCTATATAGCCTTCTGTACACTTTTAACACTTATATAACCATTGATTAACTTTATAACTTTTTTACTGTGTTAACATTAGGAAATTACCTGATGACTAGATATTCTTCATTGTGTCATGAATAACGCCACTTCGAAACCAGTCAGCCAGGCAATTTTTTAAGTTATAAAGTTACTTACTTACTGGCTTTTAAGGAACCCGGAGGTTCATTGCCGCCCTCACATAAGCCCGCCATCGGTCCCTATCCTGAGCAAGATTAATCCACTCTCTATAATCATATCCCACCTCCCTCAAATCCATTTTAATATTACCCTCTCATCTACGTCTCGGCCTCCCTAAAGGTCTTTTTCCCTCCGGCCTCCCAACTAACACTCTATATGCATTTCTGGATTCGCCCATACGTGCTACATGCCCTGCCCATCTCAAACGTCTAGATTTAATGTTCCTAATTATGTCAGGTGAAGAATACAATGCGTGCAGTTCTGTCTTGTGTAACTTTCTCAATTCTCCTTAACTTCATCCCTCTTAGCCTCAAATATTTTCCAAAGTACCTTATTCTCAAACACCCTTAACCTGTGTAAGTATATATCACGATTAAAATGTTTATTGCTCTTAGCTGTTAACGTACAATACGTATTTATTAACAAAGAATGACAGATTTCAAATGCTTACTGTGAGCCACAGCCCAATGCTAATGTTGTTGCTATGAACCACGCATAGTGACGTCATCTCCCCTCGCCACTGACATGAGGACATCGAATTTGCTGTGAAATTGACCGTGCAGCCGCAAACTGTGCTGCCACTTTCGAGTTTTAGTTTTGCAATGTTAATTGACGACAGACACTTGGAGTGAACCGTAGCGAGTGGGTGAGGAAATTCGATATCTCAGCCAGTTTGTGCTAACTTGGGCTCTGCTGCACTGAATCCATCACTCACAAGCGTCTGCTGTATCCCACACGGCAAGTTGTGCACAGTTCATTGAAATGCCGAATGCTGACCGGACATTCATCCCTGACGGACACATTTCCATCTGCCAACAGAATATCCGGAACTGGAGTGACGAACAACGCATGCACATGCCTGTAGAACTGACGGTCCTTACTTTTTTTTAAGAACGTAATCACACCGTGAGCGTCAACGTACAGCAGTAGCAAGAAATGCTGGCAACGGTAAACTGCCCGAGACAACACGGTCACATTTACGTCGCTTTTGAAACTATTTTCCGTAAACAGAAAAACAATAAGTTACTAGATATGATTACACTACAGCAGAAGCTATTCTATTCGAATTTGTAACGACAATCATCTACTTGAACCGTGCTAGACTTGTACCTATATAAATTAAGTGAAATTTCTTGCTCACTGGGATTATACACACTGCGTCTTGTAATACAGAAAACCACAGTTTCAGCTTCTTAGTTCAGCGTATGGGAAAATTCTTTATCTTTGAATAACAGTTAAAATAAAAGCGGCAATATCTTTGGCAAGATGAAACAATATATTGCATTGCCACGAAACTCGTAAACAATATTTTCATGAGAACGTATCATTTTCTTGTTAATCTTTTCTCTACATTTTCTATTTATCTATGTGCAACTTGCAAACAGATATAATTATGTGCCTTAGCGGTCCTGGACTACTGCTGAGTTCTACAGGTAACGCCTTACCTACATGTTTATAATAATATCTGAATCATTTCTATACAACGAATATTATATACAACATAAATGTATTCAGAATTTATTTCTAGTTAATTTTACAAATGTACGTGTAGGCCCTAAAATACTCCCTTCTTACTTTGATTTACAATTCATTTTATATATTAATATGCCTGGTAAATTATTAAATAAATATATAATAAATTTCAATCTTAAGACATATCAACTTGCAAATGTTTATTTGCTATGTAATAACACTATGAACGTTTTCGCCGTTTAGGGCATCTTCAGATATAACAAAAAACATATAATCTGGACCTATAACAGTAAATTATGCAAATGACAAAGAATAGAAAACAATATATGTAATACATAAGATTCATGAGCTATATGTAAATATGACATAATGCAGGATGAATATAGAGATAATCTTTGAATTTTAAAATTAGACTAGACGAATATTTTATACATATAGCTCATGTTACAATTAAATATACAATGGTTAAAATTTGTCAATGATGTTAAAATTTAAAATTTATAATGATGATAATAAAATATTTTAGAGTAATCATAGCTGAGAATTGTCGTGAGTTACAAGATAGTTTGCGTAGCTGATGTTCGTGTATTTTGTAAATGTTTCATTTAGAGAGATCGTTGGCTTTTGAAATGGATGTTGTTTGACGATTGGTGACTACTCTAATTTGACATCCTATTACGTTTATTGAAGTATATAAAATGAAGATGTTATTTGTATGTGCTGGTGTTGGTGTGTTGGTGGTTTTAAGAGAACTGAGACCTAGATAATCGTGTGTATTGAGGTATGTAGCGGCGCAAGAAAATGAAAGGAACTATTTGAATGGCGTATCAAGATCAATGTGACAAGATAGTTTGCGTAGCTGATGTTCATGTATTTTGTAATTGTTTCATTTAGAGAGATCGTTGGCTTTTGAAATGGATGTTGTTTGACGATTGGTGACTACTCTAATTTGACATCCTATTACGTGTCATCACGTTTATTGAAGTATATAAAATGAAGATGTTATTTGTATGTGCTGGTGTTGGTGTGTTAGTGGTTTTAAGAGAACTCTTACTTTGACCTCGGCAAAGTTATGTACAGTGGCGTAACTAGAAGCTTGGAGGCCCTGCAGAAGTCTTTTGAGTTCTATAAAGTAAGACCATTTGATGTATAATATCTGAGTAATTTGTATAGCATTCATATTATAAATCCCTAACTCTAAATACAAAATAGATATTCATACTTTATTTCTATTTAAATTTTATAAACATGTATGACATTTTCATGCCTTCAAACTCGTTCTTATGTTGACCTTGGCAGAGATATCCATCACTACTTCTTCAAACTTCTCAGCAATGTCAAATCTTTCAAATTGTGCTTCTCAGATAACTTTTTATCATTTTAAGTTTGGAAAATGAAGGCTTTCCATTGCTAGTTAACAGCAGTGGCCAGAAACCAAAATAAAATCTGTACAAACTTACGGAAAACTGGATGAAAGGAAGTCATTTTTCCCTATAAGAAGAGAGCCTACTTCTCTGATTGTTGTCACTTTTGATCTCATTACTAAGTGCCTGTCGTATACATATTTAAAATTTCTTGCGGAAATGCCTGTTGTACGTATCTGTGAACACTTGGCTCTATGCAGGAGATCAATGTTACAGCTTGTATCATATTATTATTATTATTATTATTATTATTATTATTATCATCATCATCAGCATCATTATTTCAACCCAGAAATCTTAGTAACAGTCTATTATTTACGAAAGCATTGTGTGCACAGAAATGAACGCCATATTATATTTAATTAATTGGTGTTTATTTATTTATTTGTTTATTTGCTTATTTATTTATTTATTTATTTTTATTTATTTATTTGTTTTTGTTTATTTTTTATTTTTATTTATTTATTTATTTTTATTTATTTATTTATTTTTATTTTTATTTATTTATTTATATTTATTTATGTATTTATTTATTTAAGCACTAATATTTAATGTGCTGTACAACAGCCAGGGGTCAATAACAGTTGAGCACATGACAATTTCATAACAAGAACAATAATAATAATAATAATAATAATAATAATAATAATAATAGTAGTAATAATAATAATAATAATAATAATAATAATAATAATAATAATAATAATAACAGGTGCCTTGTGTGCTCCTGGATATTTGCAGTCCAGCCCCTGCTTTCGTTCCTTCTGCCTTCTTATTTCTTGAGTTTCATTATTGCTTGAAAGTGAATTCTCCTGAAAGCGAGAACGCAAAAGCGAATGTGTACAAATATTACGCCGTTTCATGAAAGTAACTTAATATCACGGAGTAGTAGATATATTAGAAACGCATCCGTGCAGCCATGAGTGCTCTCGCTGTGGTGTGAAACCTGTCCTCTGATGAGCGGTTCATCACCACGCGAGAAGCGAGCAAGATGACCTCTGACGTCAAGGTACGCAGGTGTGACCTGAAAGCTAACACGAGGCGGAGTGGATTCCAAGGAAAGAAACAGCGCTTTGTTTGTGTGTGGATTACATTTTGGGATTTTTGTCGGTAGAGTTGTAATCGTGATTATCTCCTTATCACCATCACTGTCTTCATCGTCACATTCTATCTATGCTTCAATTTTCAGTTTTTCTTGGGCATGGAAGTTATACTTCTGCGAAGAGCTGATTTTGCTCATGTAGTCTCCTCTGCAATTTCACAAGGTGCAGGAAAGAGATACGGTTTTACCTTTTTACCTGAATCTAAACCATTTCCGCTAGATATGTAGTGAATCACTTATTGTGTAAATAAATGTTAGTTTATCACCAAGTCAGTTATTCATCTGAAATGAAATAGTACATTATGCAACGAGCCTATAATGGTAGTAATTAAGACGCGAGTATGTTTATGAAACGAGCGCGAGCGAGTTTCATAATTTTCATACGAGTATATATATATATATATATATATATATATATATATATATATATATATATATACTAACAAATGTATTTTTTACCTTTTATTTCTGTCGACTATATTCATGTTTTTATTTAATATCACTGGCTTCTGTCGCATTATCAATTTATATTAAAGTAGAGGCTTGTGCAGCAGATGCTGCTAAGTTCATTAGGAGATCAAATCAATTTTTTTCAAATTTATTTTCAATGAAGAATACCAGACATTTTGGAAGTTATTTGTTTCCATAATAATGAAACATAGGCCTACCCCTTTGAATTGTTTTCTTCATGCTAAATACTTTTTATTTAACCTATACATCTTCAGTTCTTGAGTTGCAATGCGAAAACGCAAGTAACAATGTCAGAACGATCAGTCGGTTTTACATGTGGGAGTGAAGCAATAGCTATTTCAGGTCATTGCGGATTGTAGGTTAGAGTTAATCCTCTGCCCCCGAGCCCCCGAGCCCCCGTGCCCCCGTGCCCCCGTGCCCCCGTGCCCCCGTGCCCCCGTGCCCCCGTGCCCCCGTGCCCCCGTGGCCCGTGCCCCCGTGCCCCCGTGCCCCCGTGCCCCCGTGCCCCCGTGCCCCCGTGCCCCCGTGCCCCCGTGCCCCCGTGCCCCCGTGCCCCCGTGCCCCCGTGCCCTCGTGCCCTCGTGCCCTCGTGCCCTCGTGCCCTCGTGCCCTCGTGCCCTCGTGCCCTCGTGCCCTCGTGCCCTCGTGCCCTCGTGCCCTCGTGCCCTCGTGCCCTCTGGCTCACTGGCCCTCTGCCCTCTTCTCTTCTCTTCTCTTCTCTTCTCTTCTCTTCTCTTCTCTTCTCTTCTCTTCTTTCCTTTTCTTTTCTTCCTGTTTTCTTGTTTTTTGCCTTCTCTCTCCATTCGCTTGCTTTCTACGTGACTCTCAATCTCTCCTACTGTATCTTAGATCCTTGTCATTGTTACAAGTTTCATATTCAATATCTACATTGCCTTCAGCGTCATCATCAGCACCATCATCTGAACTTTCATCTATGATCTGCAGAGTAGTGTCGATCATCACGTAAGTTTTCAGCCAGTGTTACTTTATTAGATAAAACACACTTAAGGGAATAATAAACTGCACTAAAAGAAAATTTTCTATTAATACTGTTGATACGTAAATCTGACGTACACTTCCAAATAATTATATCTCATAATAAGTTGGCCAAGCGTGTAAGTTGCAACCTGCTGTCACGACTACAATAGTCAGCAACAGAAAGACGGAGGCATGGCTAGAAGGAGATGCTCTCTTGGCGGGAAAAGTAGTGAGGATCAATTGTTTATCCATTATACGTCAAAATTACGTACGAGAGAAGTTTTAAACAATGGCATTACTTCCTTGTGAGCAGGAAGAAAACCACTGTTTGATTTCCACATATCCTACAAGTTTAACACAAGCAGTGTTAAGTTCATAACAATAACCTTAGTATCTCGTTATCATTATATTACTTCTCTTCAAATAATTATCTACAGTCAGACGGAAAGAAGTTTATGAGATTATACGTTTTCGTGCATAAAATCTGATCTTCACGGTGATGTCGATGTTATAGGCATTCCTAATTTATAGTCTCATCAAATGTTGACGCAACATCCGTCGATCGACCACGCTGTTACGTAAGTTTTATAGATTTCAGTTATATATATATATATATATATATATATATATATACTGATATTGCAAGTTATCTTGAACCTTCTGAGCGGGGTCAGAGGGGCAGAGGGAAGGAAGCGCGTAACGTGGGTGGAGCCAACTGAGTTGTTTGCGCATGCTCCGCAGCATAATATCTTGTCAAGAAACATAGAGCTATTTCCTTCACTGCGTACCAGTAGTGTTAACATGGAGCAGCAACCACAGGGTAGTAATTATGGTGAATTCACACCACCGCGGAGAAAAAGTAACGCTGTTATCCATAGCCGAGAAAGAGAAATTATCGCAAATATAATAAAATCAAGCGTTGCGAGGAGGAAAAATTAAACAAATATTTGCTGGAACCTCTTGCTAAGGAATATGAGAGAGCGGCTAAATACTCTGGCAAAAGTATTAGTTCCGTGAAGAGAATTAAAAATAATATTGAATTACAACCCAATGAACCTCACACTACTCCGGGAAAGAATAGGTATGTAATGTTTAGAAATTATTGCTATAATAGTTATGTACAATAGTGTGTGTATTGAGAGCGACATAATGAGTTACTGTTGCAAGTTATTATTTTCTTATAGTTCTACTAAACATATTATTTCATTACAGAATTAGACTTATGTAAAGTTGAAGTGGACGACTTCGATCAACATGTTATTCGGGATAAAATCGAAGAATTCTATCGTGTTCAGAAAGTAGTACCTACGATTAAGAAGATAATTCCGAATGGATGATGCCATTGACGAAATAGTTAATTTTGGAACAAGCGATGATGGCAGCAATGATAGGGATATGGATTGTGTATGATTGTAAATTAATGTAAATTCAAATAATAAGCCTGTAAAATATTGTTATAAGAATATGTACATATTAGCTGAAGGTGTAAGTCATGCAGGCCTATATAATGTATAGAAGTAGCTGTAGTAACTCCTCCATTGCCGGTCCTCAGCCCGGATGAGAGAGGAGTGTACACACGATTATATTTTAAATACTTACTTATTACAGGTTAATTAAAGCTTGCTACGAAACTATGTTCTCCTCTCAAAACCGGAGTATCGAGAGAAGTTGATGTCTGTATTGAACCAAGTTCTTTTACAGTAGAGAGCCGTAAAGTAAAAGAACCAACGTTTTTTGAAAAGAGTCACGTTACCCGTGGGAGGGGCATCCTTGCCGTGTCGTTACGTTGATGAGTACACGCCGTACCGAGCAGTTCCAAAGATAGACTTAGGGGATGTAAGGTTCAAGATAACTTGCAATGACAGTATATATAGCCGTTACTTACTTACTTACAAATGGCTTTTAAGGAACCCGAAGGTTCATTGCCACCCTCACATAAGCCCGCCAGCCGTCCCTATCCTGTGCAAGATTAATCCAGTCTCTACCATCATACCCGACCTCCCTCAAATCCATTTTAATATATATATATATATATATATAGTCGTTACTCAGTATATTATAGAAATGAAGATCTAATATAAAATCTTCATTCTATGCGTCTACTTACTTAAGGCCCCAAAAGATTTCACTTTCATATCATCAATAGCCTATACCATTATGTGTTGCATTACCTATAATAATATTTCATTTTTAATGGTAATAATGTCACCAAACATTCTTAAGTTTTGTAGTTCTTAATATCGAATACACAGCTGTACTCGGAAAACTACAGACAGAGAATCAGACTTGTAAATTATTTTTATATGTTATCAAAAAATTACACAAATGAAGAACGACATATTGGCATTATGATGTGAAAGTATCTGACCATATGAACTCTAAGTATATCAGCAATCCTGTAGGTCATGACCTTCGTATAATAGTCTACTGTTATTTATAGTTTGTGTTTTGTTTTATTCTGAAATGCAATTAATCAGTTCTCAAAACTGACGAAAGATGGATTTTGGAAAATAGGAAAATGATGTACGAAAATTGACATTTCACTGAAAACTACTATTTTTCTGAAAAACATTGGGTTCCAAGCTTCAAAATGAGGGGTCATTTATTAAAATCCGTTCAGCCGTTTTCCCGTAATTCTCTCTTTTTCTCTTTCTTCTTTATTCTTGCTCTTGTGTTGTATTTATTGGTTTGAATTAAGTTACTTGCTGTATTTAGTAAACATTCCTTGTAAATTTTATGTTATATTATTGACTAAGACCACACCGTACACGAGCCTGGCTCTTACGGTAGTGGGTAGAAACATTTTTGTTTTATAAATTTAATTTGTACTCACTACGTAGCTAGTTAAATAAATAAATAAATAAATAAATAAATAAATAAATAAATAAATAAATAAGTAAATAAATAAGATAATAAATAAATAAATCAATAAACAAAGAAATAAGTAAATATATATATATATATATAAGTATATAAATAAATAAATAAATAAATAAATAAGTAAGTAAATAAATAAATAAGTAAGTAAATAAACAAATAATTAAATAAATAAATAAATAAGTAAATGAATAATAAATAAATATAACCCCTCAGAGTTCTCATAACATCTTTAAAGATATAGGCTACACAATATTCATAATAAGTTGTATCTTTTTTAATTTTTCGCTTTTTTATGCAATAGAAATTGGTGACAATCCTATAAAATTGTCTTTCGTAAATAACGCCTACACAATATTACACACATGACAAATTTTTAACATACTTTTAATTTCAGGCCAGTTCTCTCAAGCTCTGCGATATTGTTTGTAATATTTGCCATGTTTTACCATTATGCAATTATTATTAGAATACAAAGATGAAAAGGATTCGAACCATGTTGCAACGATATTGTCTACAATGAATAAGAGCGATTTCCGATTTTTAAAAAACGGTGTGAAAACCAATGAAAAATATGTTGTAAACATGTGAAAGAAAATAACATGTAGGCTAATTTCACCCTTACGATTTTTAAGTGCCTAAAGGGCGACTCTGTGACTTAACAATTTTATTACTCGGTGATTGTAGCCTAAATTAATTACCATGCATCGCCCAATCTGGCAGACACTAACTGATTCCAGTCACTGTTGCCAACATGTCGCCCTACAATCTCGCTAGCTTTTCAACAAAAAGTAGCTAAATCTCTCCAAAGTTTGTTTAAAAATTTCCAGAAACGTCGCTAAAAATTAATAATAAATATCACTAAATATAAATAAGAAAAACATACATATGCGGAGAAAAATATAATTTCCTCGTCGTCACCCTCTTGGTTGTGTTGTTGAGGTGGAAGGTGTGGGAACAGCTGACCCAATCATTGACATACACTTTCTGACAAATTGTAAGTGTGGAAATTTTCACCCAAGCGTTTGACCACAATTTTTTTTTGTGAAATCTAACACATTTTAAATCTTATATATCAAAATTTATTAAAATCAGCAAAACTACAGTCTCATTTGCTTCACACGAACTGTAGGCACAAAATTCCAAAACTCAATTGCCTCGGGTCGGTTCGGAGTGGAAAATCTCCGCGTTGCGGGAAGAACCAAGAATTAGCTCGAGCTCGCAACAAGTCACGTGCCAATCAAAGTTGCCGCCGTTTATGGGTGTTGGAGCAGTAGCATTGAGAGAGAGATCTAACCCGTGAGAATCATTGATTTAGCATCTTTCACCCCTGATCACTGATCACAAACATACGAGATCAGGGCTTTCACGTATGAATCATTAGACTACTCAGTCTTGCACCCATGCCTCTTCTAAAACTAAGAAGTGCACGACTTCAGTTGAATGTTTTAACTTAAAAGAAAGGAAAAAGTGGAAGAATATAAAAATCAGCAGAAAAGTCGCTAATCGTATTTTACAAAATTTGTCGCCGAGACTGATTCAAAATTCCCTAGATTTAGCGTCTTATCGCTAAATATGGCAACACTGATTCCAGTTCGGTAGAAACACATTAGGGCAACTTGACAACGGTCAGCGAGAGGAGTTTTCCATTGTTGTAGTGCTTTGTCTTCATCTGTTTAGTTGCAATGCAATAAAATTCAAAAGTAAATTAAATTATGAAACGTAACATGTGAAATATTAAAAAGTAGCAGTACAAGGGAGAAAAGGGCGGAAAGGCAGATAATGGGACAGTAAAGCGAAAAAGGGATAAAGGTCCCAAAACGGGAAGGGGGGGTGTTGGAAAATTATCTCCATTCTCACACGGAGGCAACGTTTCTCACACAGACCTCCTCTGTACCCACTAAAAGGTGCGCACCTAAATATCCTAACCCTGGTTATTACAACACAGATAGGCCATCGCATTCCTTGCTTATTCCTCCTTTGTACAGGGTATGAAGCTGAGCATTTAATATTAGCCCTCGATTGTATAATTGTATAGCCAAATTGCACCCAGAACTTCTAATATTATGTAACCCGCTGAAGTATAATAAGAAAATTAAAAACGTGTCAATGTCTCCAATTTGATTAAGTAATTTGTACGTGCATAGATCAATCAGCCCATATTAAATTTGTATTTTCTAATTTTGTACTTTTTTGTGTATACATTTCTTATTTGTTTTGTTTCATTTTTCGTAAACAAACTGTCGTAGTTGATTGCCGTACAAAATTATTCTTCTCTATGTTAATAATATATTACATTATGCCATTGCATTGTGGCTCTTATTTTATTTTATGCTGGACCATGCAGAAATGTATTAATTATACACCTGATAGCAGTCCTTTAGTGCATGTCATTAAAGTGCACCTATTCATTAAAGTTCAGGTTTTCGATTATTCTCGGATATGCAATCGAAAGATAACGAGGGAAACGTCATGGAGGCTCGAAATCCAATACTGTCGCAGAAGGGTATGTTCTGTTACTATAATAATCAGCGCTAATTGTAAATAATATTCAAATAAATTCAATTTTTCATCTCGTTTTTCAATTCTAAATCAATTTCCAGGTTATATCAAAATTAGTTCATGTTATTATTTAAATTAAAACAAGGTCAATGACATTATTGTCCCTCGGAAAAAATCAATACTTTCGCGTCTGCGCACATCTCACAATTACGAGCTATGCACAAGGTCACTTCTGATCTTCAGTGAGATGCGAATAAAATTAATACTTCTGAATAATTTCAAGTTAGAGATATGGTCGAGCATAAAAAGTCGTATGAAACTTGCCTACAATGGTAATTAAGACGCTCGCTTGCGCTCGTTTCATAAACATACTCGCGTCTTAATTACTACCATTATAGGCTCGTTGCATAATGTACTATTAACATTTTTCTGAGTAAATCGCAAAATATCTATCATTTTAACGATATCTTCTAAATATTATTCAATTATGAAAAAAATCCAAAAATATGGAGAATAACATTACATTTTCTGAATAGGGAAACATCGTTGAGTGCATATATTGCGATCGGCATATGTTTTAATTAAACATGAAAAGTTGTTATTACATAACTATTCTAGTCCTAATTATCAGTGTCGAAATTTGAAACAAATTTGGCAAAAGAAAATTCAACCTGGCAACTACAAAATAATTATAATTGACTTGACAAGGGGAAGCGGTATGAAGTAAGAAGGCATGATTATGGTGAAATCCCTGAAATATTGAAGGAAGGAATGCTGCGAGACAAGGCGGAGGAGTTGAGCAACGCAGACTTTACGGAAATGCGTGAAGTTGCACGGGACAGGTCGAATCAACTCCCTCGGACGTAAACCTATAATAATAATAATAATAATAATAATAATAATAATAATAATAATAATAATAATAATAATAAAAATAATAATCATCATCATCATCATTATCATCATCATAACATGGGACATGCATAAGTGTCTGCCTTAATATGGTTGTAACATACTTTCTTTTCTAGATGACACTGTACTAACATTTAATGGGAAAAATCGGGATAACACTTAATTAAATGCTAGCAATGGAATTAAAGTAGTGAATAATTGGCTTGACTCTAATCTCCTGTCCTTAAATACTAATAAAACTACCTATATTCCATTTCCTTTAACAACGAAAGGCTTACCTCCACCTATGAATAATTATCACTTAGTAATACATAATATTTCATGTAATGAATTAACAAATAATTATTGTAATTGCCCACATCTAACACCTTCCACACAAGTTAAGTATTTAGGAATTATTATAGATCAGAATTTACGTTGGGATAAACAAATTGATTTCATGTGTACAAGTATAAGAAAGACAATTTATAAATTCATAATACATCGAAATGTTATCACTAAGGAGGCAGTGAGAATAATGTTTTTAGCTTTCGTACAATCATTAATACAATATGGTATAATAAATTGGGGTGGAGTAGCATCATCTGTACTTAATCCATCAATTTTATTACACAGAAGATTAATAAAAATATGTCTGACCAAAAATATGGATTACCCAACAAATTTAATTTATACAGATTTTAATGTATTGCCTATTGAAGAAATTTATAAATATAGTTTACTAACTTACTACCACAGAAATCAAACAAAACATAAATCTAATCGACATGAATATCGTACTCGAAGACTAAAGTCTACTTTCCCATTAATTGAGCCTAAATGTCATACAAGTGCAGCTCTTAAACTTGGTGCTGGTTTCGGCGCATGACATTATAATAAAATTACAAACCATTTCCAAAATTTGAAATAATTTAAAATTGAAGCTTAAAAAAATGTAAATTATCCATGATATATATATATATATATATATACATATACTAACAAATGTATTTTTTTACCTTTTATTTCTGTCGACTATATTCATGTTTTTATTGAATATCACTGGTTTCTGTCGCATTATCAATTTATATTAAAGTAGAGGCTTGTGCAGCAGATTCTGCTAAGTTCATTAGAAGATCAAATCAATTTTTTTCAAATTTATTTCCAATGAAGAATACCAGACATTTTGGAAGTTATTTGTTTCCATAATAATGAAACATAGGCCTACCCCTCTGAATTGTTATCTTCATGCTAAATACTTTTTATTTAACCTATACATCTTCAGTTCTTGAGTTGCAATGCGAAAACACGAGTAACAATGTCAGAACGATCAGTCGGTTTTACATGTGAGAGTGAAGCAATAGCTATTTCAGGTCATTGCGGATTGTAGGTTAGAGTTAATCCTCTCCTCTGCCCCCGTGCCCCCGTGCCCCCGTGCCCCCGAGCCCCCGTGCCCTCGTGCCCTCGTGCCCTCGTGCCTATACATCTTCAGTTCTTGAGTTGCAATGCGAAAACAAGAGTAACAATGTCAGAACGATCAGTCGGTTTTACATGTGAGAGTGAAGCAATAGCTATTTCAGGTCATTGCGGATTGTAGGTTAGAGTTAATCCTCTCCTCTGCCCCCGTGCCCCCGTGCCCCCGTGCCCCCGTGCCCCCGTGCCCCCGTGCCCCCGTGCCCCCGTGCCCCCGTGCCCCCGTGCCCTCGTGCCCTCGTGCCCTCGTGCCCTCGTGCCCTCGTGCCCTCGTGCCCTCGTGCCCTCGTGCCCTCGTGCCCTCTGCCCTCTTCTCTTCTCTTCTCTTCTCTTCTCTTCTCTTCTCTTCTCTTCTCTTCTCTTCTTTCCTTTTCTTTTCTTCCTGTTTTTTGCCTTCTCTCTCCATTCGCTTGCTTTCTACGTGACTCTCAATCTCTCCTACTGTATCTTAGATCCTTGTCATTGTTACAAGTTTCATATTCAATATCTACATTGCCTTCAGCGTCATCATCAGCACCATCATCTGAACTTTCATCTATGATCTGCAGAGTAGTGTCGATCATCACGTAAGTTTTCAGCCAGTGTTACTTTATTAGATAAAACACACTTAAGGGAATAATAAACTGCACTAAAAGAAAATTTTCTATTAATACTGTTGATACGTAAATCTGACGTACACTTCCAAATAATTATATCTCATAATAAGTTGGCCAAGCGTGTAAGTTGCAACCTGCTGTCACGACTACAATAGTCAGCAACAGAAAGACGGAGGCATGGCTAGAAGGAGATGCTCTCTTGGCGGGAAAAGTAGTGAGGATCAATTGTTTATCCATTATACGTCAAAATTACGTACGAGAGAAGTTTTAAACAATGGCATTACTTCCTTGTGAGCAGGAAGAAAACCACTGTTTGATTTCCACATATCCTACAAGTTTAACACAAGCAGTGTTAAGTTCATAACAATAACCTTAGTATCTCGTTATCATTATATTACTTCTCTTCAAATAATTATCTACAGTCAGACGGAAAGATGTTTATGAGATTATACGTTTTCGTGCATAAAATCTGATCTTCACGGTGATGTCGATGTTATAGGCATTCCTAATTTATAGTCTCATCAAATGTTGACGCAACATCCGTCGATCGACCACGCTGTTACGTAAGTTTTATAGATTTCAGTTATATATATATATATATATATATATATATATATATATATATATATATACTGATATTGCAAGTTATCTTGAACCTTCTGAGCGGGGTCAGAGGGGCAGAGGGAAGGAAGCGCGTAACGTGGGTGGAGCCAACTGAGTTGTTTGCGCATGCTCCGCAGCATAATATCTTGTCAAGAAACATAGAGCTATTTCCTTCACTGCGTACCAGTAGTGTTAACATGGAGCAGCAACCACAGGGTAGTAATTATGGTGAATTCACACCACCGCGGAGAAAAAGTAACGCTGTTATCCATAGCCGAGAAAGAGAAATTATCGCAAATATAATAAAATCAAGCGTTGCGAGGAGGAAAAATTAAACAAATATTTGCTGGAACCTCTTGCTAAGGAATATGAGAGAGCGGCTAAATACTCTGGCAAAAGTATTAGTTCCGTGAAGAGAATTAAAAATAATATTGAATTACAACCCAATGAACCTCACACTACTCCGGGAAAGAATAGGTATGTAATGTTTAGAAATTATTGCTATAATAGTTATGTACAATAGTGTGTGTATTGAGAGCGACATAATGAGTTACTGTTGCAAGTTATTATTTTCTTATAGTTCTACTAAACATATTATTTCATTACAGAATTAGACTTATGTAAAGTTGAAGTGGACGACTTCGATCAACATGTTATTCGGGATAAAATCGAAGAATTCTATCGTGTTCAGAAAGTAGTACCTACGATTAAGAAGATAATTCCGAATGGATGATGCCATTGACGAAATAGTTAATTTTGGAACAAGCGATGATGGCAGCAATGATAGGGATATGGATTGTGTATGATTGTAAATTAATGTAAATTCAAATAATAAGCCTGTAAAATATTGTTATAAGAATATGTACATATTAGCTGAAGGTGTAAGTCATGCAGGCCTATATAATGTATAGAAGTAGCTGTAGTAACTCCTCCATTGCCGGTCCTCAGCCCGGATGAGAGAGGAGTGTACACACGATTATATTTTAAATACTTACTTATTACAGGTTAATTAAAGCTTGCTACGAAACTATGTTCTCCTCTCAAAACCGGAGTATCGAGAGAAGTTGATGTCTGTATTGAACCAAGTTCTTTTACAGTAGAGAGCCGTAAAGTAAAAGAACCAACGTTTTTTGAAAAGAGTCACGTTACCCGTGGGAGGGGCATCCTTGCCGTGTCGTTACGTTGATGAGTACACACCGTACCGAGCAGTTCCAAAGATAGACTTAGGGGATGTAAGGTTCAAGATAACTTGCAATGACAGTATATATAGCCGTTACTTACTTACTTACAAATGGCTTTTAAGGAACCCGAAGGTTCATTGCCACCCTCACATAAGCCCGCCAGCCGTCCCTATCCTGTGCAAGATTAATCCAGTCTCTACCATCATACCCGACCTCCCTCAAATCCATTTTAATATATATATATATATATATAGTCGTTACTCAGTATATTATAGAAATGAAGATCTAATATAAAATCTTCATTCTATGCGTCTACTTACTTAAGGCCCCAAAAGATTTCACTTTCATATCATCAATAGCCTATACCATTATGTGTTGCATTACCTATAATAATATTTCATTTTTAATGGTAATAATGTCACCAAACATTCTTAAGTTTTGTAGTTCTTAATATCGAATACACAGCTGTACTCGGAAAACTACAGACAGAGAATCAGACTTGTAAATTATTTTTATATGTTATCAAAAAATTACACAAATGAAGAACGACATATTGGCATTATGATGTGAAAGTATCTGACCATATGAACTCTAAGTATATCAGCAATCCTGTAGGTCATGGCCTTCGTATAATAGTCTACTGTTATTTATAGTTTGTGTTTTGTTTTATTCTGAAATGCAATTAATCAGTTCTCAAAACTGACGAAAGATGGATTTTGGAAAATAGGAAAATGATGTACGAAAATTGACATTTCACTGAAAACTACTATTTTTCTGAAAAACATTGGGTTCCAAGCTTCAAAATGAGGGGTCATTTATTAAAATCCGTTCAGCCGTTTTCCCGTAATTCTCTCTTTTTCTCTTTCTTCTTTATTCTTGCTCTTGTGTTGTATTTATTGGTTTGAATTAAGTTACTTGCTGTATTTAGTAAACATTCCTTGTAAATTTTATGTTATATTATTGACTAAGACCACACCGTACACGAGCCTGGCTCTTACGGTAGTGGGTAGAAACATTTTTGTTTTATAAATTTAATTTGTACTCACTACGTAGCTAGTTAAATAAATAAATAAATAAATAAATAAATAAATAAATAAATAAATAAATAAGTAAATAAATAAGATAATAAATAAATAAATCAATAAACAAAGAAATAAGTAAATATATATATATATATATAAGTATATAAATAAATAAATAAATAAATAAGTAAGTAAATAAATAAATAAGTAAGTAAATAAACAAATAATTAAATAAATAAATAAATAAGTAAATGAATAATAAATAAATATAACCCCTCAGAGTTCTCATAACATCTTTAAAGATATAGGCTACACAATATTCATAATAAGTTGTATCTTTTTTAATTTTTCGCTTTTTTATGCAATAGAAATTGGTGACAATCCTATAAAATTGTCTTTCGTAAATAACGCCTACACAATATTACACACATGACAAATTTTTAACATACTTTTAATTTCAGGCCAGTTCTCTCAAGCTCTGCGATATTGTTTGTAATATTTGCCATGTTTTACCATTATGCAATTATTATTAGAATACAAAGATGAAAAGGATTCGAACCATGTTGCAACGATATTGTCTACAATGAATAAGAGCGATTTCCGATTTTTAAAAAACGGTGTGAAAACCAATGAAAAATATGTTGTAAACATGTGAAAGAAAATAACATGTAGGCTAATTTCACCCTTACGATTTTTAAGTGCCTAAAGGGCGACTCTGTGACTTAACAATTTTATTACTCGGTGATTGTAGCCTAAATTAATTACCATGCATCGCCCAATCTGGCAGACACTAACTGATTCCAGTCACTGTTGCCAACATGTCGCCCTACAATCTCGCTAGCTTTTCAACAAAAAGTAGCTAAATCTCTCCAAAGTTTGTTTAAAAATTTCCAGAAACGTCGCTAAAAATTAATAATAAATATCACTAAATATAAATAAGAAAAACATACATATGCGGAGAAAAATATAATTTCCTCGTCGTCACCCTCTTGGTTGTGTTGTTGAGGTGGAAGGTGTGGGAACAGCTGACCCAATCATTGACATACACTTTCTGACAAATTGTAAGTGTGGAAATTTTCACCCAAGCGTTTGACCACAATTTTTTTTTGTGAAATCTAACACATTTTAAATCTTATATATCAAAATTTATTAAAATCAGCAAAACTACAGTCTCATTTGCTTCACACGAACTGTAGGCACAAAATTCCAAAACTCAATTGCCTCGGGTCGGTTCGGAGTGGAAAATCTCCGCGTTGCGGGAAGAACCAAGAATTAGCTCGAGCTCGCAACAAGTCACGTGCCAATCAAAGTTGCCGCCGTTTATGGGTGTTGGAGCAGTAGCATTGAGAGAGAGATCTAACCCGTGAGAATCATTGATTTAGCATCTTTCACCCCTGATCACTGATCACAAACATACGAGATCAGGGCTTTCACGTATGAATCATTAGACTACTCAGTCTTGCACCCATGCCTCTTCTAAAACTAAGAAGTGCACGACTTCAGTTGAATGTTTTAACTTAAAAGAAAGGAAAAAGTGGAAGAATATAAAAATCAGCAGAAAAGTCGCTAATCGTATTTTACAAAATTTGTCGCCGAGACTGATTCAAAATTCCCTAGATTTAGCGTCTTATCGCTAAATATGGCAACACTGATTCCAGTTCGGTAGAAACACATTAGGGCAACTTGACAACGGTCAGCGAGAGGAGTTTTCCATTGTTGTAGTGCTTTGTCTTCATCTGTTTAGTTGCAATGCAATAAAATTCAAAAGTAAATTAAATTATGAAACGTAACATGTGAAATATTAAAAAGTAGCAGTACAAGGGAGAAAAGGGCGGAAAGGCAGATAATGGGACAGTAAAGCGAAAAAGGGATAAAGGTCCCAAAACGGGAAGGGGGGGTGTTGGAAAATTATCTCCATTCTCACACGGAGGCAACGTTTCTCACACAGACCTCCTCTGTACCCACTAAAAGGTGCGCACCTAAATATCCTAACCCTGGTTATTACAACACAGATAGGCCATCGCATTCCTTGCTTATTCCTCCTTTGTACAGGGTATGAAGCTGAGCATTTAATATTAGCCCTCGATTGTATAATTGTATAGCCAAATTGCACCCAGAACTTCTAATATTATGTAACCCGCTGAAGTATAATAAGAAAATTAAAAACGTGTCAATGTCTCCAATTTGATTAAGTAATTTGTACGTGCATAGATCAATCAGCCCATATTAAATTTGTATTTTCTAATTTTGTACTTTTTTGTGTATACATTTCTTATTTGTTTTGTTTCATTTTTCGTAAACAAACTGTCGTAGTTGATTGCCGTACAAAATTATTCTTCTCTATGTTAATAATATATTACATTATGCCATTGCATTGTGGCTCTTATTTTATTTTATGCTGGACCATGCAGAAATGTATTAATTATACACCTGATAGCAGTCCTTTAGTGCATGTCATTAAAGTGCACCTATTCATTAAAGTTCAGGTTTTCGATTATTCTCGGATATGCAATCGAAAGATAACGAGGGAAACGTCATGGAGGCTCGAAATCCAATACTGTCGCAGAAGGGTATGTTCTGTTACTATAATAATCAGCGCTAATTGTAAATAATATTCAAATAAATTCAATTTTTCATCTCGTTTTTCAATTCTAAATCAATTTCCAGGTTATATCAAAATTAGTTCATGTTATTATTTAAATTAAAACAAGGTCAATGACATTATTGTCCCTCGGAAAAAATCAATACTTTCGCGTCTGCGCACATCTCACAATTACGAGCTATGCACAAGGTCACTTCTGATCTTCAGTGAGATGCGAATAAAATGAATACTTCTGAATAATTTCAAGTTAGAGATATGGTCGAGCATAAAAAGTCGTATGAAACTTGCCTACAATGGTAATTAAGACGCTCGCTTGCGCTCGTTTCATAAACATACTCGCGTCTTAATTACTACCATTATAGGCTCGTTGCATAATGTACTATTAACATTTTTCTGAGTAAATCGCAAAATATCTATCATTTTAACGATATCTTCTAAATATTATTCAATTATGAAAAAAATCCAAAAATATGGAGAATAACATTACATTTTCTGAATAGGGAAACATCGTTGAGTGCATATATTGCGATCGGCATATGTTTTAATTAAACATGAAAAGTTGTTATTACATAACTATTCTAGTCCTAATTATCAGTGTCGAAATTTGAAACAAATTTGGCAAAAGAAAATTCAACCTGGCAACTACAAAATAATTATAATTGACTTGACAAGGGGAAGCGGTATGAAGTAAGAAGGCATGATTATGGTGAAATCCCTGAAATATTGAAGGAAGGAATGCTGCGAGACAAGGCGGAGGAGTTGAGCAACGCAGACTTTACGGAAATGCGTGAAGTTGCACGGGACAGGTCGAATCAACTCCCTCGGACGTAAACCTATAATAATAATAATAATAATAATAATAATAATAATAATAATAATAATAATAATAATAATAATAATAATAATAATAATAAAAATAATAATCATCATCATCATCATTATCATCATCATAACATGGGACATGCATAAGTGTCTGCCTTAATATGGTTGTAACATACTTTCTTTTCTAGATGACACTGTACTAACATTTAATGGGAAAAATCGGGATAACACTTAATTAAATGCTAGCAATGGAATTAAAGTAGTGAATAATTGGCTTGACTCTAATCTCCTGTCCTTAAATACTAATAAAACTACCTATATTCCATTTCCTTTAACAACGAAAGGCTTACCTCCACCTATGAATAATTATCACTTAGTAATACATAATATTTCATGTAATGAATTAACAAATAATTATTGTAATTGCCCACATCTAACACCTTCCACACAAGTTAAGTATTTAGGAATTATTATAGATCAGAATTTACGTTGGGATAAACAAATTGATTTCATGTGTACAAGTATAAGAAAGACAATTTATAAATTCATAATACATCGAAATGTTATCACTAAGGAGGCAGTGAGAATAATGTTTTTAGCTTTCGTACAATCATTAATACAATATGGTATAATAAATTGGGGTGGAGTAGCATCATCTGTACTTAATCCATCAATTTTATTACACAGAAGATTAATAAAAATATGTCTGACCAAAAATATGGATTACCCAACAAATTTAATTTATACAGATTTTAATGTATTGCCTATTGAAGAAATTTATAAATATAGTTTACTAACTTACTACCACAGAAATCAAACAAAACATAAATCTAATCGACATGAATATCGTACTCGAAGACTAAAGTCTACTTTCCCATTAATTGAGCCTAAATGTCATACAAGTGCAGCTCTTAAACTTGGTGCTGGTTTCGGCGCATGACATTATAATAAAATTACAAACCATTTCCAAAATTTGAAATAATTTAAAATTGAAGCTTAAAAAAATGTAAATTATCCATGATATATATATATATATATATACATATACTAACAAATGTATTTTTTTACCTTTTATTTCTGTCGACTATATTCATGTTTTTATTGAATATCACTGGTTTCTGTCGCATTATCAATTTATATTAAAGTAGAGGCTTGTGCAGCAGATTCTGCTAAGTTCATTAGAAGATCAAATCAATTTTTTTCAAATTTATTTCCAATGAAGAATACCAGACATTTTGGAAGTTATTTGTTTCCATAATAATGAAACATAGGCCTACCCCTCTGAATTGTTATCTTCATGCTAAATACTTTTTATTTAACCTATACATCTTCAGTTCTTGAGTTGCAATGCGAAAACACGAGTAACAATGTCAGAACGATCAGTCGGTTTTACATGTGAGAGTGAAGCAATAGCTATTTCAGGTCATTGCGGATTGTAGGTTAGA
Source organism: Periplaneta americana (assembly GCF_040183065.1). Classification (NCBI taxonomy): domain Eukaryota; kingdom Metazoa; phylum Arthropoda; class Insecta; order Blattodea; family Blattidae; genus Periplaneta; species Periplaneta americana. The sequence goes on along the minus strand of NC_091123.1, from coordinate 188,481,512 downwards.
GTTAATCCTCTCCTCTGCCCCCGTGCCCCCGTGCCCCCGTGCCCCCGAGCCCCCGTGCCCTCGTGCCCTCGTGCCCTCGTGCCTATACATCTTCAGTTCTTGAGTTGCAATGCGAAAACAAGAGTAACAATGTCAGAACGATCAGTCGGTTTTACATGTGAGAGTGAAGCAATAGCTATTTCAGGTCATTGCGGATTGTAGGTTAGAGTTAATCCTCTCCTCTGCCCCCGTGCCCCCGTGCCCCCGTGCCCCCGTGCCCCCGTGCCCCCGTGCCCCCGTGCCCCCGTGCCCCCGTGCCCCCGTGCCCTCGTGCCCTCGTGCCCTCGTGCCCTCGTGCCCTCGTGCCCTCGTGCCCTCTGCCCTCTTCTCTTCTCTTCTCTTCTCTTCTCTTCTCTTCTCTTCTCTTCTCTTCTCTTCTCTTCTCTTCTCTTCTCTTCTCTTCTTTCCTTTTCTTTTCTTCCTGTTTTTTGCCTTCTCTCTCCATTCGCTTGCTTTCTACGTGACTCTCAATCTCTCCTACTGTATCTTAGATCCTTGTCATTGTTACAAGTTTCATATTCAATATCTACATTGCCTTCAGCGTCATCATCAGCACCATCATCTGAACTTTCATCTATGATCTGCAGAGTAGTGTCGATCATCACGTAAGTTTTCAGCCAGTGTTACTTTATTAGATAAAACACACTTAAGGGAATAATAAACTGCACTAAAAGAAAATTTTCTATTAATACTGTTGATACGTAAATCTGACGTACACTTCCAAATAATTATATCTCATAATAAGTTGGCCAAGCGTGTAAGTTGCAACCTGCTGTCACGACTACAATAGTCAGCAACAGAAAGACGGAGGCATGGCTAGAAGGAGATGCTCTCTTGGCGGGAAAAGTAGTGAGGATCAATTGTTTATCCATTATACGTCAAAATTACGTACGAGAGAAGTTTTAAACAATGGCATTACTTCCTTGTGAGCAGGAAGAAAACCACTGTTTGATTTCCACATATCCTACAAGTTTAACACAAGCAGTGTTAAGTTCATAACAATAACCTTAGTATCTCGTTATCATTATATTACTTCTCTTCAAATAATTATCTACAGTCAGACGGAAAGAAGTTTATGAGATTATACGTTTTCGTGCATAAAATCTGATCTTCACGGTGATGTCGATGTTATAGGCATTCCTAATTTATAGTCTCATCAAATGTTGACGCAACATCCGTCGATCGACCACGCTGTTACGTAAGTTTTATAGATTTCAGTTATATATATATATATATATATATATATATATATATATATATATATATATATATATATACTGATATTGCAAGTTATCTTGAACCTTCTGAGCGGGGTCAGAGGGGCAGAGGGAAGGAAGCGCGTAACGTGGGTGGAGCCAACTGAGTTGTTTGCGCATGCTCCGCAGCATAATATCTTGTCAAGAAACATAGAGCTATTTCCTTCACTGCGTACCAGTAGTGTTAACATGGAGCAGCAACCACAGGGTAGTAATTATGGTGAATTCACACCACCGCGGAGAAAAAGTAACGCTGTTATCCATAGCCGAGAAAGAGAAATTATCGCAAATATAATAAAATCAAGCGTTGCGAGGAGGAAAAATTAAACAAATATTTGCTGGAACCTCTTGCTAAGGAATATGAGAGAGCGGCTAAATACTCTGGCAAAAGTATTAGTTCCGTGAAGAGAATTAAAAATAATATTGAATTACAACCCAATGAACCTCACACTACTCCGAAAGAATAGGTATGTAATGTTTAGAAATTATTGCTATAATAGTTATGTACAATAGTGTGTGTATTGAGAGCGACATAATGAGTTACTGTTGCAAGTTATTATTTTCTTATAGTTCTACTAAACATATTATTTCATTACAGAATTAGACTTATGTAAAGTTGAAGTGGACGACTTCGATCAACATGTTATTCGGGATAAAATCGAAGAATTCTATCGTGTTCAGAAAGTAGTACCTACGATTAAGAAGATAATTCCGAATGGATGATGCCATTGACGAAATAGTTAATTTTGGAACAAGCGATGATGGCAGCAATGATAGGGATATGGATTGTGTATGATTGTAAATTAATGTAAATTCAAATAATAAGCCTGTAAAATATTGTTATAAGAATATGTACATATTAGCTGAAGGTGTAAGTCATGCAGGCCTATATAATGTATAGAAGTAGCTGTAGTAACTCCTCCATTGCCGGTCCTCAGCCCGGATGAGAGAGGAGTGTACACACGATTATATTTTAAATACTTACTTATTACAGGTTAATTAAAGCTTGCTACGAAACTATGTTCTCCTCTCAAAACCGGAGTATCGAGAGAAGTTGATGTCTGTATTGAACCAAGTTCTTTTACAGTAGAGAGCCGTAAAGTAAAAGAACCAACGTTTTTTGAAAAGAGTCACGTTACCCGTGGGAGGGGCATCCTTGCCGTGTCGTTACGTTGATGAGTACACGCCGTACCGAGCAGTTCCAAAGATAGACTTAGGGGATGTAAGGTTCAAGATAACTTGCAATGACAGTATATATAGCCGTTACTTACTTACTTACAAATGGCTTTTAAGGAACCCGAAGGTTCATTGCCACCCTCACATAAGCCCGCCAGCCGTCCCTATCCTGTGCAAGATTAATCCAGTCTCTACCATCATACCCGACCTCCCTCAAATCCATTTTAATATATATATATATATATATAGTCGTTACTCAGTATATTATAGAAATGAAGATCTAATATAAAATCTTCATTCTATGCGTCTACTTACTTAAGGCCCCAAAAGATTTCACTTTCATATCATCAATAGCCTATACCATTATGTGTTGCATTACCTATAATAATATTTCATTTTTAATGGTAATAATGTCACCAAACATTCTTAAGTTTTGTAGTTCTTAATATCGAATACACAGCTGTACTCGGAAAACTACAGACAGAGAATCAGACTTGTAAATTATTTTTATATGTTATCAAAAAATTACACAAATGAAGAACGACATATTGGCATTATGATGTGAAAGTATCTGACCATATGAACTCTAAGTATATCAGCAATCCTGTAGGTCATGGCCTTCGTATAATAGTCTACTGTTATTTATAGTTTGTGTTTTGTTTTATTCTGAAATGCAATTAATCAGTTCTCAAAACTGACGAAAGATGGATTTTGGAAAATAGGAAAATGATGTACGAAAATTGACATTTCACTGAAAACTACTATTTTTCTGAAAAACATTGGGTTCCAAGCTTCAAAATGAGGGGTCATTTATTAAAATCCGTTCAGCCGTTTTCCCGTAATTCTCTCTTTTTCTCTTTCTTCTTTATTCTTGCTCTTGTGTTGTATTTATTGGTTTGAATTAAGTTACTTGCTGTATTTAGTAAACATTCCTTGTAAATTTTATGTTATATTATTGACTAAGACCACACCGTACACGAGCCTGGCTCTTACGGTAGTGGGTAGAAACATTTTTGTTTTATAAATTTAATTTGTACTCACTACGTAGCTAGTTAAATAAATAAATAAATAAATAAATAAATAAATAAATAAATAAATAAATAAATAAATAAATAAGTAAATAAATAAGATAATAAATAAATAAATCAATAAACAAAGAAATAAGTAAATATATATATATATAAGTATATAAATAAATAAATAAATAAATAAGTAAGTAAATAAATAAATAAGTAAGTAAATAAACAAATAATTAAATAAATAAATAAATAAGTAAATGAATAATAAATAAATATAACCCCTCAGAGTTCTCATAACATCTTTAAAGATATAGGCTACACAATATTCATAATAAGTTGTATCTTTTTTAATTTTTCGCTTTTTTATGCAATAGAAATTGGTGACAATCCTATAAAATTGTCTTTCGTAAATAACGCCTACACAATATTACACACATGACAAATTTTTAACATACTTTTAATTTCAGGCCAGTTCTCTCAAGCTCTGCGATATTGTTTGTAATATTTGCCATGTTTTACCATTATGCAATTATTATTAGAATACAAAGATGAAAAGGATTCGAACCATGTTGCAACGATATTGTCTACAATGAATAAGAGCGATTTCCGATTTTTAAAAAACGGTGTGAAAACCAATGAAAAATATGTTGTAAACATGTGAAAGAAAATAACATGTAGGCTAATTTCACCCTTACGATTTTTAAGTGCCTAAAGGGCGACTCTGTGACTTAACAATTTTATTACTCGGTGATTGTAGCCTAAATTAATTACCATGCATCGCCCAATCTGGCAGACACTAACTGATTCCAGTCACTGTTGCCAACATGTCGCCCTACAATCTCGCTAGCTTTTCAACAAAAAGTAGCTAAATCTCTCCAAAGTTTGTTTAAAAATTTCCAGAAACGTCGCTAAAAATTAATAATAAATATCACTAAATATAAATAAGAAAAACATACATATGCGGAGAAAAATATAATTTCCTCGTCGTCACCCTCTTGGTTGTGTTGTTGAGGTGGAAGGTGTGGGAACAGCTGACCCAATCATTGACATACACTTTCTGACAAATTGTAAGTGTGGAAATTTTCACCCAAGCGTTTGACCACAATTTTTTTTTGTGAAATCTAACACATTTTAAATCTTATATATCAAAATTTATTAAAATCAGCAAAACTACAGTCTCATTTGCTTCACACGAACTGTAGGCACAAAATTCCAAAACTCAATTGCCTCGGGTCGGTTCGGAGTGGAAAATCTCCGCGTTGCGGGAAGAACCAAGAATTAGCTCGAGCTCGCAACAAGTCACGTGCCAATCAAAGTTGCCGCCGTTTATGGGTGTTGGAGCAGTAGCATTGAGAGAGAGATCTAACCCGTGAGAATCATTGATTTAGCATCTTTCACCCCTGATCACTGATCACAAACATACGAGATCAGGGCTTTCACGTATGAATCATTAGACTACTCAGTCTTGCACCCATGCCTCTTCTAAAACTAAGAAGTGCACGACTTCAGTTGAATGTTTTAACTTAAAAGAAAGGAAAAAGTGGAAGAATATAAAAATCAGCAGAAAAGTCGCTAATCGTATTTTACAAAATTTGTCGCCGAGACTGATTCAAAATTCCCTAGATTTAGCGTCTTATCGCTAAATATGGCAACACTGATTCCAGTTCGGTAGAAACACATTAGGGCAACTTGACAACGGTCAGCGAGAGGAGTTTTCCATTGTTGTAGTGCTTTGTCTTCATCTGTTTAGTTGCAATGCAATAAAATTCAAAAGTAAATTAAATTATGAAACGTAACATGTGAAATATTAAAAAGTAGCAGTACAAGGGAGAAAAGGGCGGAAAGGCAGATAATGGGACAGTAAAGCGAAAAAGGGATAAAGGTCCCAAAACGGGAAGGGGGGGTGTTGGAAAATTATCTCCATTCTCACACGGAGGCAACGTTTCTCACACAGACCTCCTCTGTACCCACTAAAAGGTGCGCACCTAAATATCCTAACCCTGGTTATTACAACACAGATAGGCCATCGCATTCCTTGCTTATTCCTCCTTTGTACAGGGTATGAAGCTGAGCATTTAATATTAGCCCTCGATTGTATAATTGTATAGCCAAATTGCACCCAGAACTTCTAATATTATGTAACCCGCTGAAGTATAATAAGAAAATTAAAAACGTGTCAATGTCTCCAATTTGATTAAGTAATTTGTACGTGCATAGATCAATCAGCCCATATTAAATTTGTATTTTCTAATTTTGTACTTTTTTGTGTATACATTTCTTATTTGTTTTGTTTCATTTTTCGTAAACAAACTGTCGTAGTTGATTGCCGTACAAAATTATTCTTCTCTATGTTAATAATATATTACATTATGCCATTGCATTGTGGCTCTTATTTTATTTTATGCTGGACCATGCAGAAATGTATTAATTATACACCTGATAGCAGTCCTTTAGTGCATGTCATTAAAGTGCACCTATTCATTAAAGTTCAGGTTTTCGATTATTCTCGGATATGCAATCGAAAGATAACGAGGGAAACGTCATGGAGGCTCGAAATCCAATACTGTCGCAGAAGGGTATGTTCTGTTACTATAATAATCAGCGCTAATTGTAAATAATATTCAAATAAATTCAATTTTTCATCTCGTTTTTCAATTCTAAATCAATTTCCAGGTTATATCAAAATTAGTTCATGTTATTATTTAAATTAAAACAAGGTCAATGACATTATTGTCCCTCGGAAAAAATCAATACTTTCGCGTCTGCGCACATCTCACAATTACGAGCTATGCACAAGGTCACTTCTGATCTTCAGTGAGATGCGAATAAAATTAATACTTCTGAATAATTTCAAGTTAGAGATATGGTCGAGCATAAAAAGTCGTATGAAACTTGCCTACAATGGTAATTAAGACGCTCGCTTGCGCTCGTTTCATAAACATACTCGCGTCTTAATTACTACCATTATAGGCTCGTTGCATAATGTACTATTAACATTTTTCTGAGTAAATCGCAAAATATCTATCATTTTAACGATATCTTCTAAATATTATTCAATTATGAAAAAAATCCAAAAATATGGAGAATAACATTACATTTTCTGAATAGGGAAACATCGTTGAGTGCATATATTGCGATCGGCATATGTTTTAATTAAACATGAAAAGTTGTTATTACATAACTATTCTAGTCCTAATTATCAGTGTCGAAATTTGAAACAAATTTGGCAAAAGAAAATTCAACCTGGCAACTACAAAATAATTATAATTGACTTGACAAGGGGAAGCGGTATGAAGTAAGAAGGCATGATTATGGTGAAATCCCTGAAATATTGAAGGAAGGAATGCTGCGAGACAAGGCGGAGGAGTTGAGCAACGCAGACTTTACGGAAATGCGTGAAGTTGCACGGGACAGGTCGAATCAACTCCCTCGGACGTAAACCTATAATAATAATAATAATAATAATAATAATAATAATAATAATAATAATAATAAAAATAATAATCATCATCATCATCATTATCATCATCATAACATGGGACATGCATAAGTGTCTGCCTTAATATGGTTGTAACATACTTTCTTTTCTAGATGACACTGTACTAACATTTAATGGGAAAAATCGGGATAACACTTAATTAAATGCTAGCAATGGAATTAAAGTAGTGAATAATTGGCTTGACTCTAATCTCCTGTCCTTAAATACTAATAAAACTACCTATATTCCATTTCCTTTAACAACGAAAGGCTTACCTCCACCTATGAATAATTATCACTTAGTAATACATAATATTTCATGTAATGAATTAACAAATAATTATTGTAATTGCCCACATCTAACACCTTCCACACAAGTTAAGTATTTAGGAATTATTATAGATCAGAATTTACGTTGGGATAAACAAATTGATTTCATGTGTACAAGTATAAGAAAGACAATTTATAAATTCATAATACATCGAAATGTTATCACTAAGGAGGCAGTGAGAATAATGTTTTTAGCTTTCGTACAATCATTAATACAATATGGTATAATAAATTGGGGTGGAGTAGCATCATCTGTACTTAATCCATCAATTTTATTACACAGAAGATTAATAAAAATATGTCTGACCAAAAATATGGATTACCCAACAAATTTAATTTATACAGATTTTAATGTATTGCCTATTGAAGAAATTTATAAATATAGTTTACTAACTTACTACCACAGAAATCAAACAAAACATAAATCTAATCGACATGAATATCGTACTCGAAGACTAAAGTCTACTTTCCCATTAATTGAGCCTAAATGTCATACAAGTGCAGCTCTTAAACTTGGTGCTGGTTTCGGCGCATGACATTATAATAAAATTACAAACCATTTCCAAAATTTGAAATAATTTAAAATTGAAGCTTAAAAAAATGTAAATTATCCATGATATATATATATATATATATATACATATACTAACAAATGTATTTTTTTACCTTTTATTTCTGTCGACTATATTCATGTTTTTATTGAATATCACTGGTTTCTGTCGCATTATCAATTTATATTAAAGTAGAGGCTTGTGCAGCAGATTCTGCTAAGTTCATTAGAAGATCAAATCAATTTTTTTCAAATTTATTTCCAATGAAGAATACCAGACATTTTGGAAGTTATTTGTTTCCATAATAATGAAACATAGGCCTACCCCTCTGAATTGTTATCTTCATGCTAAATACTTTTTATTTAACCTATACATCTTCAGTTCTTGAGTTGCAATGCGAAAACACGAGTAACAATGTCAGAACGATCAGTCGGTTTTACATGTGAGAGTGAAGCAATAGCTATTTCAGGTCATTGCGGATTGTAGGTTAGAGTTAATCCTCTCCTCTGCCCCCGTGCCCCCGTGCCCCCGTGCCCCCGAGCCCCCGTGCCCTCGTGCCCTCGTGCCCTCGTGCCTATACATCTTCAGTTCTTGAGTTGCAATGCGAAAACAAGAGTAACAATGTCAGAACGATCAGTCGGTTTTACATGTGAGAGTGAAGCAATAGCTATTTCAGGTCATTGCGGATTGTAGGTTAGAGTTAATCCTCTCCTCTGCCCCCGTGCCCCCGTGCCCCCGTGCCCCCGTGCCCCCGTGCCCCCGTGCCCCCGTGCCCCCGTGCCCCCGTGCCCCCGTGCCCCCGTGCCCTCGTGCCCTCGTGCCCTCGTGCCCTCGTGCCCTCGTGCCCTCGTGCCCTCGTGCCCTCGTGCCCTCGTGCCCTCTTCTCTTCTCTTCTCTTCTCTTCTCTTCTCTTCTCTTCTCTTCTCTTCTCTTCTTTCCTTTTCTTTTCTTCCTGTTTTTTGCCTTCTCTCTCCATTCGCTTGCTTTCTACGTGACTCTCAATCTCTCCTACTGTATCTTAGATCCTTGTCATTGTTACAAGTTTCATATTCAATATCTACATTGCCTTCAGCGTCATCATCAGCACCATCATCTGAACTTTCATCTATGATCTGCAGAGTAGTGTCGATCATCACGTAAGTTTTCAGCCAGTGTTACTTTATTAGATAAAACACACTTAAGGGAATAATAAACTGCACTAAAAGAAAATTTTCTATTAATACTGTTGATACGTAAATCTGACGTACACTTCCAAATAATTATATCTCATAATAAGTTGGCCAAGCGTGTAAGTTGCAACCTGCTGTCACGACTACAATAGTCAGCAACAGAAAGACGGAGGCATGGCTAGAAGGAGATGCTCTCTTGGCGGGAAAAGTAGTGAGGATCAATTGTTTATCCATTATACGTCAAAATTACGTACGAGAGAAGTTTTAAACAATGGCATTACTTCCTTGTGAGCAGGAAGAAAACCACTGTTTGATTTCCACATATCCTACAAGTTTAACACAAGCAGTGTTAAGTTCATAACAATAACCTTAGTATCTCGTTATCATTATATTACTTCTCTTCAAATAATTATCTACAGTCAGACGGAAAGATGTTTATGAGATTATACGTTTTCGTGCATAAAATCTGATCTTCACGGTGATGTCGATGTTATAGGCATTCCTAATTTATAGTCTCATCAAATGTTGACGCAACATCCGTCGATCGACCACGCTGTTACGTAAGTTTTATAGATTTCAGTTATATATATATATATATATATATATATATATATATATATATATATATACTGATATTGCAAGTTATCTTGAACCTTCTGAGCGGGGTCAGAGGGGCAGAGGGAAGGAAGCGCGTAACGTGGGTGGAGCCAACTGAGTTGTTTGCGCATGCTCCGCAGCATAATATCTTGTCAAGAAACATAGAGCTATTTCCTTCACTGCGTACCAGTAGTGTTAACATGGAGCAGCAACCACAGGGTAGTAATTATGGTGAATTCACACCACCGCGGAGAAAAAGTAACGCTGTTATCCATAGCCGAGAAAGAGAAATTATCGCAAATATAATAAAATCAAGCGTTGCGAGGAGGAAAAATTAAACAAATATTTGCTGGAACCTCTTGCTAAGGAATATGAGAGAGCGGCTAAATACTCTGGCAAAAGTATTAGTTCCGTGAAGAGAATTAAAAATAATATTGAATTACAACCCAATGAACCTCACACTACTCCGGGAAAGAATAGGTATGTAATGTTTAGAAATTATTGCTATAATAGTTATGTACAATAGTGTGTGTATTGAGAGCGACATAATGAGTTACTGTTGCAAGTTATTATTTTCTTATAGTTCTACTAAACATATTATTTCATTACAGAATTAGACTTATGTAAAGTTGAAGTGGACGACTTCGATCAACATGTTATTCGGGATAAAATCGAAGAATTCTATCGTGTTCAGAAAGTAGTACCTACGATTAAGAAGATAATTCCGAATGGATGATGCCATTGACGAAATAGTTAATTTTGGAACAAGCGATGATGGCAGCAATGATAGGGATATGGATTGTGTATGATTGTAAATTAATGTAAATTCAAATAATAAGCCTGTAAAATATTGTTATAAGAATATGTACATATTAGCTGAAGGTGTAAGTCATGCAGGCCTATATAATGTATAGAAGTAGCTGTAGTAACTCCTCCATTGCCGGTCCTCAGCCCGGATGAGAGAGGAGTGTACACACGATTATATTTTAAATACTTACTTATTACAGGTTAATTAAAGCTTGCTACGAAACTATGTTCTCCTCTCAAAACCGGAGTATCGAGAGAAGTTGATGTCTGTATTGAACCAAGTTCTTTTACAGTAGAGAGCCGTAAAGTAAAAGAACCAACGTTTTTTGAAAAGAGTCACGTTACCCGTGGGAGGGGCATCCTTGCCGTGTCGTTACGTTGATGAGTACACACCGTACCGAGCAGTTCCAAAGATAGACTTAGGGGATGTAAGGTTCAAGATAACTTGCAATGACAGTATATATAGCCGTTACTTACTTACTTACAAATGGCTTTTAAGGAACCCGAAGGTTCATTGCCACCCTCACATAAGCCCGCCAGCCGTCCCTATCCTGTGCAAGATTAATCCAGTCTCTACCATCATACCCGACCTCCCTCAAATCCATTTTAATATATATATATATATATATAGTCGTTACTCAGTATATTATAGAAATGAAGATCTAATATAAAATCTTCATTCTATGCGTCTACTTACTTAAGGCCCCAAAAGATTTCACTTTCATATCATCAATAGCCTATACCATTATGTGTTGCATTACCTATAATAATATTTCATTTTTAATGGTAATAATGTCACCAAACATTCTTAAGTTTTGTAGTTCTTAATATCGAATACACAGCTGTACTCGGAAAACTACAGACAGAGAATCAGACTTGTAAATTATTTTTATATGTTATCAAAAAATTACACAAATGAAGAACGACATATTGGCATTATGATGTGAAAGTATCTGACCATATGAACTCTAAGTATATCAGCAATCCTGTAGGTCATGGCCTTCGTATAATAGTCTACTGTTATTTATAGTTTGTGTTTTGTTTTATTCTGAAATGCAATTAATCAGTTCTCAAAACTGACGAAAGATGGATTTTGGAAAATAGGAAAATGATGTACGAAAATTGACATTTCACTGAAAACTACTATTTTTCTGAAAAACATTGGGTTCCAAGCTTCAAAATGAGGGGTCATTTATTAAAATCCGTTCAGCCGTTTTCCCGTAATTCTCTCTTTTTCTCTTTCTTCTTTATTCTTGCTCTTGTGTTGTATTTATTGGTTTGAATTAAGTTACTTGCTGTATTTAGTAAACATTCCTTGTAAATTTTATGTTATATTATTGACTAAGACCACACCGTACACGAGCCTGGCTCTTACGGTAGTGGGTAGAAACATTTTTGTTTTATAAATTTAATTTGTACTCACTACGTAGCTAGTTAAATAAATAAATAAATAAATAAATAAATAAATAAATAAATAAATAAATAAGTAAATAAATAAGATAATAAATAAATAAATCAATAAACAAAGAAATAAGTAAATATATATATATATATATAAGTATATAAATAAATAAATAAATAAATAAGTAAGTAAATAAATAAATAAGTAAGTAAATAAACAAATAATTAAATAAATAAATAAATAAGTAAATGAATAATAAATAAATATAACCCCTCAGAGTTCTCATAACATCTTTAAAGATATAGGCTACACAATATTCATAATAAGTTGTATCTTTTTTAATTTTTCGCTTTTTTATGCAATAGAAATTGGTGACAATCCTATAAAATTGTCTTTCGTAAATAACGCCTACACAATATTACACACATGACAAATTTTTAACATACTTTTAATTTCAGGCCAGTTCTCTCAAGCTCTGCGATATTGTTTGTAATATTTGCCATGTTTTACCATTATGCAATTATTATTAGAATACAAAGATGAAAAGGATTCGAACCATGTTGCAACGATATTGTCTACAATGAATAAGAGCGATTTCCGATTTTTAAAAAACGGTGTGAAAACCAATGAAAAATATGTTGTAAACATGTGAAAGAAAATAACATGTAGGCTAATTTCACCCTTACGATTTTTAAGTGCCTAAAGGGCGACTCTGTGACTTAACAATTTTATTACTCGGTGATTGTAGCCTAAATTAATTACCATGCATCGCCCAATCTGGCAGACACTAACTGATTCCAGTCACTGTTGCCAACATGTCGCCCTACAATCTCGCTAGCTTTTCAACAAAAAGTAGCTAAATCTCTCCAAAGTTTGTTTAAAAATTTCCAGAAACGTCGCTAAAAATTAATAATAAATATCACTAAATATAAATAAGAAAAACATACATATGCGGAGAAAAATATAATTTCCTCGTCGTCACCCTCTTGGTTGTGTTGTTGAGGTGGAAGGTGTGGGAACAGCTGACCCAATCATTGACATACACTTTCTGACAAATTGTAAGTGTGGAAATTTTCACCCAAGCGTTTGACCACAATTTTTTTTTGTGAAATCTAACACATTTTAAATCTTATATATCAAAATTTATTAAAATCAGCAAAACTACAGTCTCATTTGCTTCACACGAACTGTAGGCACAAAATTCCAAAACTCAATTGCCTCGGGTCGGTTCGGAGTGGAAAATCTCCGCGTTGCGGGAAGAACCAAGAATTAGCTCGAGCTCGCAACAAGTCACGTGCCAATCAAAGTTGCCGCCGTTTATGGGTGTTGGAGCAGTAGCATTGAGAGAGAGATCTAACCCGTGAGAATCATTGATTTAGCATCTTTCACCCCTGATCACTGATCACAAACATACGAGATCAGGGCTTTCACGTATGAATCATTAGACTACTCAGTCTTGCACCCATGCCTCTTCTAAAACTAAGAAGTGCACGACTTCAGTTGAATGTTTTAACTTAAAAGAAAGGAAAAAGTGGAAGAATATAAAAATCAGCAGAAAAGTCGCTAATCGTATTTTACAAAATTTGTCGCCGAGACTGATTCAAAATTCCCTAGATTTAGCGTCTTATCGCTAAATATGGCAACACTGATTCCAGTTCGGTAGAAACACATTAGGGCAACTTGACAACGGTCAGCGAGAGGAGTTTTCCATTGTTGTAGTGCTTTGTCTTCATCTGTTTAGTTGCAATGCAATAAAATTCAAAAGTAAATTAAATTATGAAACGTAACATGTGAAATATTAAAAAGTAGCAGTACAAGGGAGAAAAGGGCGGAAAGGCAGATAATGGGACAGTAAAGCGAAAAAGGGATAAAGGTCCCAAAACGGGAAGGGGGGGTGTTGGAAAATTATCTCCATTCTCACACGGAGGCAACGTTTCTCACACAGACCTCCTCTGTACCCACTAAAAGGTGCGCACCTAAATATCCTAACCCTGGTTATTACAACACAGATAGGCCATCGCATTCCTTGCTTATTCCTCCTTTGTACAGGGTATGAAGCTGAGCATTTAATATTAGCCCTCGATTGTATAATTGTATAGCCAAATTGCACCCAGAACTTCTAATATTATGTAACCCGCTGAAGTATAATAAGAAAATTAAAAACGTGTCAATGTCTCCAATTTGATTAAGTAATTTGTACGTGCATAGATCAATCAGCCCATATTAAATTTGTATTTTCTAATTTTGTACTTTTTTGTGTATACATTTCTTATTTGTTTTGTTTCATTTTTCGTAAACAAACTGTCGTAGTTGATTGCCGTACAAAATTATTCTTCTCTATGTTAATAATATATTACATTATGCCATTGCATTGTGGCTCTTATTTTATTTTATGCTGGACCATGCAGAAATGTATTAATTATACACCTGATAGCAGTCCTTTAGTGCATGTCATTAAAGTGCACCTATTCATTAAAGTTCAGGTTTTCGATTATTCTCGGATATGCAATCGAAAGATAACGAGGGAAACGTCATGGAGGCTCGAAATCCAATACTGTCGCAGAAGGGTATGTTCTGTTACTATAATAATCAGCGCTAATTGTAAATAATATTCAAATAAATTCAATTTTTCATCTCGTTTTTCAATTCTAAATCAATTTCCAGGTTATATCAAAATTAGTTCATGTTATTATTTAAATTAAAACAAGGTCAATGACATTATTGTCCCTCGGAAAAAATCAATACTTTCGCGTCTGCGCACATCTCACAATTACGAGCTATGCACAAGGTCACTTCTGATCTTCAGTGAGATGCGAATAAAATGAATACTTCTGAATAATTTCAAGTTAGAGATATGGTCGAGCATAAAAAGTCGTATGAAACTTGCCTACAATGGTAATTAAGACGCTCGCTTGCGCTCGTTTCATAAACATACTCGCGTCTTAATTACTACCATTATAGGCTCGTTGCATAATGTACTATTAACATTTTTCTGAGTAAATCGCAAAATATCTATCATTTTAACGATATCTTCTAAATATTATTCAATTATGAAAAAAATCCAAAAATATGGAGAATAACATTACATTTTCTGAATAGGGAAACATCGTTGAGTGCATATATTGCGATCGGCATATGTTTTAATTAAACATGAAAAGTTGTTATTACATAACTATTCTAGTCCTAATTATCAGTGTCGAAATTTGAAACAAATTTGGCAAAAGAAAATTCAACCTGGCAACTACAAAATAATTATAATTGACTTGACAAGGGGAAGCGGTATGAAGTAAGAAGGCATGATTATGGTGAAATCCCTGAAATATTGAAGGAAGGAATGCTGCGAGACAAGGCGGAGGAGTTGAGCAACGCAGACTTTACGGAAATGCGTGAAGTTGCACGGGACAGGTCGAATCAACTCCCTCGGACGTAAACCTATAATAATAATAATAATAATAATAATAATAATAATAATAATAATAATAATAATAATAATAATAAAAATAATAATCATCATCATCATCATTATCATCATCATAACATGGGACATGCATAAGTGTCTGCCTTAATATGGTTGTAACATACTTTCTTTTCTAGATGACACTGTACTAACATTTAATGGGAAAAATCGGGATAACACTTAATTAAATGCTAGCAATGGAATTAAAGTAGTGAATAATTGGCTTGACTCTAATCTCCTGTCCTTAAATACTAATAAAACTACCTATATTCCATTTCCTTTAACAACGAAAGGCTTACCTCCACCTATGAATAATTATCACTTAGTAATACATAATATTTCATGTAATGAATTAACAAATAATTATTGTAATTGCCCACATCTAACACCTTCCACACAAGTTAAGTATTTAGGAATTATTATAGATCAGAATTTACGTTGGGATAAACAAATTGATTTCATGTGTACAAGTATAAGAAAGACAATTTATAAATTCATAATACATCGAAATGTTATCACTAAGGAGGCAGTGAGAATAATGTTTTTAGCTTTCGTACAATCATTAATACAATATGGTATAATAAATTGGGGTGGAGTAGCATCATCTGTACTTAATCCATCAATTTTATTACACAGAAGATTAATAAAAATATGTCTGACCAAAAATATGGATTACCCAACAAATTTAATTTATACAGATTTTAATGTATTGCCTATTGAAGAAATTTATAAATATAGTTTACTAACTTACTACCACAGAAATCAAACAAAACATAAATCTAATCGACATGAATATCGTACTCGAAGACTAAAGTCTACTTTCCCATTAATTGAGCCTAAATGTCATACAAGTGCAGCTCTTAAACTTGGTGCTGGTTTCGGCGCATGACATTATAATAAAATTACAAACCATTTCCAAAATTTGAAATAATTTAAAATTGAAGCTTAAAAAAATGTAAATTATCCATGATATATATATATATATACATATACTAACAAATGTATTTTTTTACCTTTTATTTCTGTCGACTATATTCATGTTTTTATTGAATATCACTGGTTTCTGTCGCATTATCAATTTATATTAAAGTAGAGGCTTGTGCAGCAGATTCTGCTAAGTTCATTAGAAGATCAAATCAATTTTTTTCAAATTTATTTCCAATGAAGAATACCAGACATTTTGGAAGTTATTTGTTTCCATAATAATGAAACATAGGCCTACCCCTCTGAATTGTTATCTTCATGCTAAATACTTTTTATTTAACCTATACATCTTCAGTTCTTGAGTTGCAATGCGAAAACACGAGTAACAATGTCAGAACGATCAGTCGGTTTTACATGTGAGAGTGAAGCAATAGCTATTTCAGGTCATTGCGGATTGTAGGTTAGAGTTAATCCTCTCCTCTGCCCCCGTGCCCCCGTGCCCCCGTGCCCCCGAGCCCCCGTGCCCTCGTGCCCTCGTGCCTATACATCTTCAGTTCTTGAGTTGCAATGCGAAAACAAGAGTAACAATGTCAGAACGATCAGTCGGTTTTACATGTGAGAGTGAAGCAATAGCTATTTCAGGTCATTGCGGATTGTAGGTTAGAGTTAATCCTCTCCTCTGCCCCCGTGCCCCCGTGCCCCCGTGCCCCCGTGCCCCCGTGCCCCCGTGCCCCCGTGCCCCCGTGCCCCCGTGCCCCCGTGCCCCCGTGCCCTCGTGCCCTCGTGCCCTCGTGCCCTCGTGCCCTCGTGCCCTCGTGCCCTCTGCCCTCTTCTCTTCTCTTCTCTTCTCTTCTCTTCTCTTCTCTTCTCTTCTCTTCTCTTCTCTTCTCTTCTCTTCTTTCCTTTTCTTTTCTTCCTGTTTTTTGCCTTCTCTCTCCATTCGCTTGCTTTCTACGTGACTCTCAATCTCTCCTACTGTATCTTAGATCCTTGTCATTGTTACAAGTTTCATATTCAATATCTACATTGCCTTCAGCGTCATCATCAGCACCATCATCTGAACTTTCATCTATGATCTGCAGAGTAGTGTCGATCATCACGTAAGTTTTCAGCCAGTGTTACTTTATTAGATAAAACACACTTAAGGGAATAATAAACTGCACTAAAAGAAAATTTTCTATTAATACTGTTGATACGTAAATCTGACGTACACTTCCAAATAATTATATCTCATAATAAGTTGGCCAAGCGTGTAAGTTGCAACCTGCTGTCACGACTACAATAGTCAGCAACAGAAAGACGGAGGCATGGCTAGAAGGAGATGCTCTCTTGGCGGGAAAAGTAGTGAGGATCAATTGTTTATCCATTATACGTCAAAATTACGTACGAGAGAAGTTTTAAACAATGGCATTACTTCCTTGTGAGCAGGAAGAAAACCACTGTTTGATTTCCACATATCCTACAAGTTTAACACAAGCAGTGTTAAGTTCATAACAATAACCTTAGTATCTCGTTATCATTATATTACTTCTCTTCAAATAATTATCTACAGTCAGACGGAAAGAAGTTTATGAGATTATACGTTTTCGTGCATAAAATCTGATCTTCACGGTGATGTCGATGTTATAGGCATTCCTAATTTATAGTCTCATCAAATGTTGACGCAACATCCGTCGATCGACCACGCTGTTACGTAAGTTTTATAGATTTCAGTTATATATATATATATATATATATATATATATATATATATATATATATATACTGATATTGCAAGTTATCTTGAACCTTCTGAGCGGGGTCAGAGGGGCAGAGGGAAGGAAGCGCGTAACGTGGGTGGAGCCAACTGAGTTGTTTGCGCATGCTCCGCAGCATAATATCTTGTCAAGAAACATAGAGCTATTTCCTTCACTGCGTACCAGTAGTGTTAACATGGAGCAGCAACCACAGGGTAGTAATTATGGTGAATTCACACCACCGCGGAGAAAAAGTAACGCTGTTATCCATAGCCGAGAAAGAGAAATTATCGCAAATATAATAAAATCAAGCGTTGCGAGGAGGAAAAATTAAACAAATATTTGCTGGAACCTCTTGCTAAGGAATATGAGAGAGCGGCTAAATACTCTGGCAAAAGTATTAGTTCCGTGAAGAGAATTAAAAATAATATTGAATTACAACCCAATGAACCTCACACTACTCCGGGAAAGAATAGGTATGTAATGTTTAGAAATTATTGCTATAATAGTTATGTACAATAGTGTGTGTATTGAGAGCGACATAATGAGTTACTGTTGCAAGTTATTATTTTCTTATAGTTCTACTAAACATATTATTTCATTACAGAATTAGACTTATGTAAAGTTGAAGTGGACGACTTCGATCAACATGTTATTCGGGATAAAATCGAAGAATTCTATCGTGTTCAGAAAGTAGTACCTACGATTAAGAAGATAATTCCGAATGGATGATGCCATTGACGAAATAGTTAATTTTGGAACAAGCGATGATGGCAGCAATGATAGGGATATGGATTGTGTATGATTGTAAATTAATGTAAATTCAAATAATAAGCCTGTAAAATATTGTTATAAGAATATGTACATATTAGCTGAAGGTGTAAGTCATGCAGGCCTATATAATGTATAGAAGTAGCTGTAGTAACTCCTCCATTGCCGGTCCTCAGCCCGGATGAGAGAGGAGTGTACACACGATTATATTTTAAATACTTACTTATTACAGGTTAATTAAAGCTTGCTACGAAACTATGTTCTCCTCTCAAAACCGGAGTATCGAGAGAAGTTGATGTCTGTATTGAACCAAGTTCTTTTACAGTAGAGAGCCGTAAAGTAAAAGAACCAACGTTTTTTGAAAAGAGTCACGTTACCCGTGGGAGGGGCATCCTTGCCGTGTCGTTACGTTGATGAGTACACGCCGTACCGAGCAGTTCCAAAGATAGACTTAGGGGATGTAAGGTTCAAGATAACTTGCAATGACAGTATATATAGCCGTTACTTACTTACTTACAAATGGCTTTTAAGGAACCCGAAGGTTCATTGCCACCCTCACATAAGCCCGCCAGCCGTCCCTATCCTGTGCAAGATTAATCCAGTCTCTACCATCATACCCGACCTCCCTCAAATCCATTTTAATATATATATATATATATATATAGTCGTTACTCAGTATATTATAGAAATGAAGATCTAATATAAAATCTTCATTCTATGCGTCTACTTACTTAAGGCCCCAAAAGATTTCACTTTCATATCATCAATAGCCTATACCATTATGTGTTGCATTACCTATAATAATATTTCATTTTTAATGGTAATAATGTCACCAAACATTCTTAAGTTTTGTAGTTCTTAATATCGAATACACAGCTGTACTCGGAAAACTACAGACAGAGAATCAGACTTGTAAATTATTTTTATATGTTATCAAAAAATTACACAAATGAAGAACGACATATTGGCATTATGATGTGAAAGTATCTGACCATATGAACTCTAAGTATATCAGCAATCCTGTAGGTCATGGCCTTCGTATAATAGTCTACTGTTATTTATAGTTTGTGTTTTGTTTTATTCTGAAATGCAATTAATCAGTTCTCAAAACTGACGAAAGATGGATTTTGGAAAATAGGAAAATGATGTACGAAAATTGACATTTCACTGAAAACTACTATTTTTCTGAAAAACATTGGGTTCCAAGCTTCAAAATGAGGGGTCATTTATTAAAATCCGTTCAGCCGTTTTCCCGTAATTCTCTCTTTTTCTCTTTCTTCTTTATTCTTGCTCTTGTGTTGTATTTATTGGTTTGAATTAAGTTACTTGCTGTATTTAGTAAACATTCCTTGTAAATTTTATGTTATATTATTGACTAAGACCACACCGTACACGAGCCTGGCTCTTACGGTAGTGGGTAGAAACATTTTTGTTTTATAAATTTAATTTGTACTCACTACGTAGCTAGTTAAATAAATAAATAAATAAATAAATAAATAAATAAATAAATAAATAAATAAATAAATAAATAAATAAGTAAATAAATAAGATAATAAATAAATAAATCAATAAACAAAGAAATAAGTAAATATATATATATATAAGTATATAAATAAATAAATAAATAAATAAGTAAGTAAATAAATAAATAAGTAAGTAAATAAACAAATAATTAAATAAATAAATAAATAAGTAAATGAATAATAAATAAATATAACCCCTCAGAGTTCTCATAACATCTTTAAAGATATAGGCTACACAATATTCATAATAAGTTGTATCTTTTTTAATTTTTCGCTTTTTTATGCAATAGAAATTGGTGACAATCCTATAAAATTGTCTTTCGTAAATAACGCCTACACAATATTACACACATGACAAATTTTTAACATACTTTTAATTTCAGGCCAGTTCTCTCAAGCTCTGCGATATTGTTTGTAATATTTGCCATGTTTTACCATTATGCAATTATTATTAGAATACAAAGATGAAAAGGATTCGAACCATGTTGCAACGATATTGTCTACAATGAATAAGAGCGATTTCCGATTTTTAAAAAACGGTGTGAAAACCAATGAAAAATATGTTGTAAACATGTGAAAGAAAATAACATGTAGGCTAATTTCACCCTTACGATTTTTAAGTGCCTAAAGGGCGACTCTGTGACTTAACAATTTTATTACTCGGTGATTGTAGCCTAAATTAATTACCATGCATCGCCCAATCTGGCAGACACTAACTGATTCCAGTCACTGTTGCCAACATGTCGCCCTACAATCTCGCTAGCTTTTCAACAAAAAGTAGCTAAATCTCTCCAAAGTTTGTTTAAAAATTTCCAGAAACGTCGCTAAAAATTAATAATAAATATCACTAAATATAAATAAGAAAAACATACATATGCGGAGAAAAATATAATTTCCTCGTCGTCACCCTCTTGGTTGTGTTGTTGAGGTGGAAGGTGTGGGAACAGCTGACCCAATCATTGACATACACTTTCTGACAAATTGTAAGTGTGGAAATTTTCACCCAAGCGTTTGACCACAATTTTTTTTTGTGAAATCTAACACATTTTAAATCTTATATATCAAAATTTATTAAAATCAGCAAAACTACAGTCTCATTTGCTTCACACGAACTGTAGGCACAAAATTCCAAAACTCAATTGCCTCGGGTCGGTTCGGAGTGGAAAATCTCCGCGTTGCGGGAAGAACCAAGAATTAGCTCGAGCTCGCAACAAGTCACGTGCCAATCAAAGTTGCCGCCGTTTATGGGTGTTGGAGCAGTAGCATTGAGAGAGAGATCTAACCCGTGAGAATCATTGATTTAGCATCTTTCACCCCTGATCACTGATCACAAACATACGAGATCAGGGCTTTCACGTATGAATCATTAGACTACTCAGTCTTGCACCCATGCCTCTTCTAAAACTAAGAAGTGCACGACTTCAGTTGAATGTTTTAACTTAAAAGAAAGGAAAAAGTGGAAGAATATAAAAATCAGCAGAAAAGTCGCTAATCGTATTTTACAAAATTTGTCGCCGAGACTGATTCAAAATTCCCTAGATTTAGCGTCTTATCGCTAAATATGGCAACACTGATTCCAGTTCGGTAGAAACACATTAGGGCAACTTGACAACGGTCAGCGAGAGGAGTTTTCCATTGTTGTAGTGCTTTGTCTTCATCTGTTTAGTTGCAATGCAATAAAATTCAAAAGTAAATTAAATTATGAAACGTAACATGTGAAATATTAAAAAGTAGCAGTACAAGGGAGAAAAGGGCGGAAAGGCAGATAATGGGACAGTAAAGCGAAAAAGGGATAAAGGTCCCAAAACGGGAAGGGGGGGTGTTGGAAAATTATCTCCATTCTCACACGGAGGCAACGTTTCTCACACAGACCTCCTCTGTACCCACTAAAAGGTGCGCACCTAAATATCCTAACCCTGGTTATTACAACACAGATAGGCCATCGCATTCCTTGCTTATTCCTCCTTTGTACAGGGTATGAAGCTGAGCATTTAATATTAGCCCTCGATTGTATAATTGTATAGCCAAATTGCACCCAGAACTTCTAATATTATGTAACCCGCTGAAGTATAATAAGAAAATTAAAAACGTGTCAATGTCTCCAATTTGATTAAGTAATTTGTACGTGCATAGATCAATCAGCCCATATTAAATTTGTATTTTCTAATTTTGTACTTTTTTGTGTATACATTTCTTATTTGTTTTGTTTCATTTTTCGTAAACAAACTGTCGTAGTTGATTGCCGTACAAAATTATTCTTCTCTATGTTAATAATATATTACATTATGCCATTGCATTGTGGCTCTTATTTTATTTTATGCTGGACCATGCAGAAATGTATTAATTATACACCTGATAGCAGTCCTTTAGTGCATGTCATTAAAGTGCACCTATTCATTAAAGTTCAGGTTTTCGATTATTCTCGGATATGCAATCGAAAGATAACGAGGGAAACGTCATGGAGGCTCGAAATCCAATACTGTCGCAGAAGGGTATGTTCTGTTACTATAATAATCAGCGCTAATTGTAAATAATATTCAAATAAATTCAATTTTTCATCTCGTTTTTCAATTCTAAATCAATTTCCAGGTTATATCAAAATTAGTTCATGTTATTATTTAAATTAAAACAAGGTCAATGACATTATTGTCCCTCGGAAAAAATCAATACTTTCGCGTCTGCGCACATCTCACAATTACGAGCTATGCACAAGGTCACTTCTGATCTTCAGTGAGATGCGAATAAAATTAATACTTCTGAATAATTTCAAGTTAGAGATATGGTCGAGCATAAAAAGTCGTATGAAACTTGCCTACAATGGTAATTAAGACGCTCGCTTGCGCTCGTTTCATAAACATACTCGCGTCTTAATTACTACCATTATAGGCTCGTTGCATAATGTACTATTAACATTTTTCTGAGTAAATCGCAAAATATCTATCATTTTAACGATATCTTCTAAATATTATTCAATTATGAAAAAAATCCAAAAATATGGAGAATAACATTACATTTTCTGAATAGGGAAACATCGTTGAGTGCATATATTGCGATCGGCATATGTTTTAATTAAACATGAAAAGTTGTTATTACATAACTATTCTAGTCCTAATTATCAGTGTCGAAATTTGAAACAAATTTGGCAAAAGAAAATTCAACCTGGCAACTACAAAATAATTATAATTGACTTGACAAGGGGAAGCGGTATGAAGTAAGAAGGCATGATTATGGTGAAATCCCTGAAATATTGAAGGAAGGAATGCTGCGAGACAAGGCGGAGGAGTTGAGCAACGCAGACTTTACGGAAATGCGTGAAGTTGCACGGGACAGGTCGAATCAACTCCCTCGGACGTAAACCTATAATAATAATAATAATAATAATAATAATAATAATAATAATAATAATAATAATAATAATAAAAATAATAATCATCATCATCATCATTATCATCATCATAACATGGGACATGCATAAGTGTCTGCCTTAATATGGTTGTAACATACTTTCTTTTCTAGATGACACTGTACTAACATTTAATGGGAAAAATCGGGATAACACTTAATTAAATGCTAGCAATGGAATTAAAGTAGTGAATAATTGGCTTGACTCTAATCTCCTGTCCTTAAATACTAATAAAACTACCTATATTCCATTTCCTTTAACAACGAAAGGCTTACCTCCACCTATGAATAATTATCACTTAGTAATACATAATATTTCATGTAATGAATTAACAAATAATTATTGTAATTGCCCACATCTAACACCTTCCACACAAGTTAAGTATTTAGGAATTATTATAGATCAGAATTTACGTTGGGATAAACAAATTGATTTCATGTGTACAAGTATAAGAAAGACAATTTATAAATTCATAATACATCGAAATGTTATCACTAAGGAGGCAGTGAGAATAATGTTTTTAGCTTTCGTACAATCATTAATACAATATGGTATAATAAATTGGGGTGGAGTAGCATCATCTGTACTTAATCCATCAATTTTATTACACAGAAGATTAATAAAAATATGTCTGACCAAAAATATGGATTACCCAACAAATTTAATTTATACAGATTTTAATGTATTGCCTATTGAAGAAATTTATAAATATAGTTTACTAACTTACTACCACAGAAATCAAACAAAACATAAATCTAATCGACATGAATATCGTACTCGAAGACTAAAGTCTACTTTCCCATTAATTGAGCCTAAATGTCATACAAGTGCAGCTCTTAAACTTGGTGCTGGTTTCGGCGCATGACATTATAATAAAATTACAAACCATTTCCAAAATTTGAAATAATTTAAAATTGAAGCTTAAAAAAATGTAAATTATCCATGATATATATATATATATATATATACATATACTAACAAATGTATTTTTTTACCTTTTATTTCTGTCGACTATATTCATGTTTTTATTGAATATCACTGGTTTCTGTCGCATTATCAATTTATATTAAAGTAGAGGCTTGTGCAGCAGATTCTGCTAAGTTCATTAGAAGATCAAATCAATTTTTTTCAAATTTATTTCCAATGAAGAATACCAGACATTTTGGAAGTTATTTGTTTCCATAATAATGAAACATAGGCCTACCCCTCTGAATTGTTATCTTCATGCTAAATACTTTTTATTTAACCTATACATCTTCAGTTCTTGAGTTGCAATGCGAAAACACGAGTAACAATGTCAGAACGATCAGTCGGTTTTACATGTGAGAGTGAAGCAATAGCTATTTCAGGTCATTGCGGATTGTAGGTTAGAGTTAATCCTCTCCTCTGCCCCCGTGCCCCCGTGCCCCCGTGCCCCCGAGCCCCCGTGCCCTCGTGCCCTCGTGCCCTCGTGCCTATACATCTTCAGTTCTTGAGTTGCAATGCGAAAACAAGAGTAACAATGTCAGAACGATCAGTCGGTTTTACATGTGAGAGTGAAGCAATAGCTATTTCAGGTCATTGCGGATTGTAGGTTAGAGTTAATCCTCTCCTCTGCCCCCGTGCCCCCGTGCCCCCGTGCCCCCGTGCCCCCGTGCCCCCGTGCCCCCGTGCCCCCGTGCCCCCGTGCCCCCGTGCCCTCGTGCCCTCGTGCCCTCGTGCCCTCGTGCCCTCGTGCCCTCTGCCCTCTTCTCTTCTCTTCTCTTCTCTTCTCTTCTCTTCTCTTCTCTTCTCTTCTCTTCTCTTCTCTTCTCTTCTTTCCTTTTCTTTTCTTCCTGTTTTTTGCCTTCTCTCTCCATTCGCTTGCTTTCTACGTGACTCTCAATCTCTCCTACTGTATCTTAGATCCTTGTCATTGTTACAAGTTTCATATTCAATATCTACATTGCCTTCAGCGTCATCATCAGCACCATCATCTGAACTTTCATCTATGATCTGCAGAGTAGTGTCGATCATCACGTAAGTTTTCAGCCAGTGTTACTTTATTAGATAAAACACACTTAAGGGAATAATAAACTGCACTAAAAGAAAATTTTCTATTAATACTGTTGATACGTAAATCTGACGTACACTTCCAAATAATTATATCTCATAATAAGTTGGCCAAGCGTGTAAGTTGCAACCTGCTGTCACGACTACAATAGTCAGCAACAGAAAGACGGAGGCATGGCTAGAAGGAGATGCTCTCTTGGCGGGAAAAGTAGTGAGGATCAATTGTTTATCCATTATACGTCAAAATTACGTACGAGAGAAGTTTTAAACAATGGCATTACTTCCTTGTGAGCAGGAAGAAAACCACTGTTTGATTTCCACATATCCTACAAGTTTAACACAAGCAGTGTTAAGTTCATAACAATAACCTTAGTATCTCGTTATCATTATATTACTTCTCTTCAAATAATTATCTACAGTCAGACGGAAAGAAGTTTATGAGATTATACGTTTTCGTGCATAAAATCTGATCTTCACGGTGATGTCGATGTTATAGGCATTCCTAATTTATAGTCTCATCAAATGTTGACGCAACATCCGTCGATCGACCACGCTGTTACGTAAGTTTTATAGATTTCAGTTATATATATATATATATATATATATATATATATATATATATATATATATATATACTGATATTGCAAGTTATCTTGAACCTTCTGAGCGGGGTCAGAGGGGCAGAGGGAAGGAAGCGCGTAACGTGGGTGGAGCCAACTGAGTTGTTTGCGCATGCTCCGCAGCATAATATCTTGTCAAGAAACATAGAGCTATTTCCTTCACTGCGTACCAGTAGTGTTAACATGGAGCAGCAACCACAGGGTAGTAATTATGGTGAATTCACACCACCGCGGAGAAAAAGTAACGCTGTTATCCATAGCCGAGAAAGAGAAATTATCGCAAATATAATAAAATCAAGCGTTGCGAGGAGGAAAAATTAAACAAATATTTGCTGGAACCTCTTGCTAAGGAATATGAGAGAGCGGCTAAATACTCTGGCAAAAGTATTAGTTCCGTGAAGAGAATTAAAAATAATATTGAATTACAACCCAATGAACCTCACACTACTCCGGGAAAGAATAGGTATGTAATGTTTAGAAATTATTGCTATAATAGTTATGTACAATAGTGTGTGTATTGAGAGCGACATAATGAGTTACTGTTGCAAGTTATTATTTTCTTATAGTTCTACTAAACATATTATTTCATTACAGAATTAGACTTATGTAAAGTTGAAGTGGACGACTTCGATCAACATGTTATTCGGGATAAAATCGAAGAATTCTATCGTGTTCAGAAAGTAGTACCTACGATTAAGAAGATAATTCCGAATGGATGATGCCATTGACGAAATAGTTAATTTTGGAACAAGCGATGATGGCAGCAATGATAGGGATATGGATTGTGTATGATTGTAAATTAATGTAAATTCAAATAATAAGCCTGTAAAATATTGTTATAAGAATATGTACATATTAGCTGAAGGTGTAAGTCATGCAGGCCTATATAATGTATAGAAGTAGCTGTAGTAACTCCTCCATTGCCGGTCCTCAGCCCGGATGAGAGAGGAGTGTACACACGATTATATTTTAAATACTTACTTATTACAGGTTAATTAAAGCTTGCTACGAAACTATGTTCTCCTCTCAAAACCGGAGTATCGAGAGAAGTTGATGTCTGTATTGAACCAAGTTCTTTTACAGTAGAGAGCCGTAAAGTAAAAGAACCAACGTTTTTTGAAAAGAGTCACGTTACCCGTGGGAGGGGCATCCTTGCCGTGTCGTTACGTTGATGAGTACACGCCGTACCGAGCAGTTCCAAAGATAGACTTAGGGGATGTAAGGTTCAAGATAACTTGCAATGACAGTATATATAGCCGTTACTTACTTACTTACAAATGGCTTTTAAGGAACCCGAAGGTTCATTGCCACCCTCACATAAGCCCGCCAGCCGTCCCTATCCTGTGCAAGATTAATCCAGTCTCTACCATCATACCCGACCTCCCTCAAATCCATTTTAATATATATATATATATATATAGTCGTTACTCAGTATATTATAGAAATGAAGATCTAATATAAAATCTTCATTCTATGCGTCTACTTACTTAAGGCCCCAAAAGATTTCACTTTCATATCATCAATAGCCTATACCATTATGTGTTGCATTACCTATAATAATATTTCATTTTTAATGGTAATAATGTCACCAAACATTCTTAAGTTTTGTAGTTCTTAATATCGAATACACAGCTGTACTCGGAAAACTACAGACAGAGAATCAGACTTGTAAATTATTTTTATATGTTATCAAAAAATTACACAAATGAAGAACGACATATTGGCATTATGATGTGAAAGTATCTGACCATATGAACTCTAAGTATATCAGCAATCCTGTAGGTCATGGCCTTCGTATAATAGTCTACTGTTATTTATAGTTTGTGTTTTGTTTTATTCTGAAATGCAATTAATCAGTTCTCAAAACTGACGAAAGATGGATTTTGGAAAATAGGAAAATGATGTACGAAAATTGACATTTCACTGAAAACTACTATTTTTCTGAAAAACATTGGGTTCCAAGCTTCAAAATGAGGGGTCATTTATTAAAATCCGTTCAGCCGTTTTCCCGTAATTCTCTCTTTTTCTCTTTCTTCTTTATTCTTGCTCTTGTGTTGTATTTATTGGTTTGAATTAAGTTACTTGCTGTATTTAGTAAACATTCCTTGTAAATTTTATGTTATATTATTGACTAAGACCACACCGTACACGAGCCTGGCTCTTACGGTAGTGGGTAGAAACATTTTTGTTTTATAAATTTAATTTGTACTCACTACGTAGCTAGTTAAATAAATAAATAAATAAATAAATAAATAAATAAATAAATAAATAAATAAGTAAATAAATAAGATAATAAATAAATAAATCAATAAACAAAGAAATAAGTAAATATATATATATATAAGTATATAAATAAATAAATAAATAAATAAGTAAGTAAATAAATAAATAAGTAAGTAAATAAACAAATAATTAAATAAATAAATAAATAAGTAAATGAATAATAAATAAATATAACCCCTCAGAGTTCTCATAACATCTTTAAAGATATAGGCTACACAATATTCATAATAAGTTGTATCTTTTTTAATTTTTCGCTTTTTTATGCAATAGAAATTGGTGACAATCCTATAAAATTGTCTTTCGTAAATAACGCCTACACAATATTACACACATGACAAATTTTTAACATACTTTTAATTTCAGGCCAGTTCTCTCAAGCTCTGCGATATTGTTTGTAATATTTGCCATGTTTTACCATTATGCAATTATTATTAGAATACAAAGATGAAAAGGATTCGAACCATGTTGCAACGATATTGTCTACAATGAATAAGAGCGATTTCCGATTTTTAAAAAACGGTGTGAAAACCAATGAAAAATATGTTGTAAACATGTGAAAGAAAATAACATGTAGGCTAATTTCACCCTTACGATTTTTAAGTGCCTAAAGGGCGACTCTGTGACTTAACAATTTTATTACTCGGTGATTGTAGCCTAAATTAATTACCATGCATCGCCCAATCTGGCAGACACTAACTGATTCCAGTCACTGTTGCCAACATGTCGCCCTACAATCTCGCTAGCTTTTCAACAAAAAGTAGCTAAATCTCTCCAAAGTTTGTTTAAAAATTTCCAGAAACGTCGCTAAAAATTAATAATAAATATCACTAAATATAAATAAGAAAAACATACATATGCGGAGAAAAATATAATTTCCTCGTCGTCACCCTCTTGGTTGTGTTGTTGAGGTGGAAGGTGTGGGAACAGCTGACCCAATCATTGACATACACTTTCTGACAAATTGTAAGTGTGGAAATTTTCACCCAAGCGTTTGACCACAATTTTTTTTTGTGAAATCTAACACATTTTAAATCTTATATATCAAAATTTATTAAAATCAGCAAAACTACAGTCTCATTTGCTTCACACGAACTGTAGGCACAAAATTCCAAAACTCAATTGCCTCGGGTCGGTTCGGAGTGGAAAATCTCCGCGTTGCGGGAAGAACCAAGAATTAGCTCGAGCTCGCAACAAGTCACGTGCCAATCAAAGTTGCCGCCGTTTATGGGTGTTGGAGCAGTAGCATTGAGAGAGAGATCTAACCCGTGAGAATCATTGATTTAGCATCTTTCACCCCTGATCACTGATCACAAACATACGAGATCAGGGCTTTCACGTATGAATCATTAGACTACTCAGTCTTGCACCCATGCCTCTTCTAAAACTAAGAAGTGCACGACTTCAGTTGAATGTTTTAACTTAAAAGAAAGGAAAAAGTGGAAGAATATAAAAATCAGCAGAAAAGTCGCTAATCGTATTTTACAAAATTTGTCGCCGAGACTGATTCAAAATTCCCTAGATTTAGCGTCTTATCGCTAAATATGGCAACACTGATTCCAGTTCGGTAGAAACACATTAGGGCAACTTGACAACGGTCAGCGAGAGGAGTTTTCCATTGTTGTAGTGCTTTGTCTTCATCTGTTTAGTTGCAATGCAATAAAATTCAAAAGTAAATTAAATTATGAAACGTAACATGTGAAATATTAAAAAGTAGCAGTACAAGGGAGAAAAGGGCGGAAAGGCAGATAATGGGACAGTAAAGCGAAAAAGGGATAAAGGTCCCAAAACGGGAAGGGGGGGTGTTGGAAAATTATCTCCATTCTCACACGGAGGCAACGTTTCTCACACAGACCTCCTCTGTACCCACTAAAAGGTGCGCACCTAAATATCCTAACCCTGGTTATTACAACACAGATAGGCCATCGCATTCCTTGCTTATTCCTCCTTTGTACAGGGTATGAAGCTGAGCATTTAATATTAGCCCTCGATTGTATAATTGTATAGCCAAATTGCACCCAGAACTTCTAATATTATGTAACCCGCTGAAGTATAATAAGAAAATTAAAAACGTGTCAATGTCTCCAATTTGATTAAGTAATTTGTACGTGCATAGATCAATCAGCCCATATTAAATTTGTATTTTCTAATTTTGTACTTTTTTGTGTATACATTTCTTATTTGTTTTGTTTCATTTTTCGTAAACAAACTGTCGTAGTTGATTGCCGTACAAAATTATTCTTCTCTATGTTAATAATATATTACATTATGCCATTGCATTGTGGCTCTTATTTTATTTTATGCTGGACCATGCAGAAATGTATTAATTATACACCTGATAGCAGTCCTTTAGTGCATGTCATTAAAGTGCACCTATTCATTAAAGTTCAGGTTTTCGATTATTCTCGGATATGCAATCGAAAGATAACGAGGGAAACGTCATGGAGGCTCGAAATCCAATACTGTCGCAGAAGGGTATGTTCTGTTACTATAATAATCAGCGCTAATTGTAAATAATATTCAAATAAATTCAATTTTTCATCTCGTTTTTCAATTCTAAATCAATTTCCAGGTTATATCAAAATTAGTTCATGTTATTATTTAAATTAAAACAAGGTCAATGACATTATTGTCCCTCGGAAAAAATCAATACTTTCGCGTCTGCGCACATCTCACAATTACGAGCTATGCACAAGGTCACTTCTGATCTTCAGTGAGATGCGAATAAAATGAATACTTCTGAATAATTTCAAGTTAGAGATATGGTCGAGCATAAAAAGTCGTATGAAACTTGCCTACAATGGTAATTAAGACGCTCGCTTGCGCTCGTTTCATAAACATACTCGCGTCTTAATTACTACCATTATAGGCTCGTTGCATAATGTACTATTAACATTTTTCTGAGTAAATCGCAAAATATCTATCATTTTAACGATATCTTCTAAATATTATTCAATTATGAAAAAAATCCAAAAATATGGAGAATAACATTACATTTTCTGAATAGGGAAACATCGTTGAGTGCATATATTGCGATCGGCATATGTTTTAATTAAACATGAAAAGTTGTTATTACATAACTATTCTAGTCCTAATTATCAGTGTCGAAATTTGAAACAAATTTGGCAAAAGAAAATTCAACCTGGCAACTACAAAATAATTATAATTGACTTGACAAGGGGAAGCGGTATGAAGTAAGAAGGCATGATTATGGTGAAATCCCTGAAATATTGAAGGAAGGAATGCTGCGAGACAAGGCGGAGGAGTTGAGCAACGCAGACTTTACGGAAATGCGTGAAGTTGCACGGGACAGGTCGAATCAACTCCCTCGGACGTAAACCTATAATAATAATAATAATAATAATAATAATAATAATAATAATAATAATAATAAAAATAATAATCATCATCATCATCATTATCATCATCATAACATGGGACATGCATAAGTGTCTGCCTTAATATGGTTGTAACATACTTTCTTTTCTAGATGACACTGTACTAACATTTAATGGGAAAAATCGGGATAACACTTAATTAAATGCTAGCAATGGAATTAAAGTAGTGAATAATTGGCTTGACTCTAATCTCCTGTCCTTAAATACTAATAAAACTACCTATATTCCATTTCCTTTAACAACGAAAGGCTTACCTCCACCTATGAATAATTATCACTTAGTAATACATAATATTTCATGTAATGAATTAACAAATAATTATTGTAATTGCCCACATCTAACACCTTCCACACAAGTTAAGTATTTAGGAATTATTATAGATCAGAATTTACGTTGGGATAAACAAATTGATTTCATGTGTACAAGTATAAGAAAGACAATTTATAAATTCATAATACATCGAAATGTTATCACTAAGGAGGCAGTGAGAATAATGTTTTTAGCTTTCGTACAATCATTAATACAATATGGTATAATAAATTGGGGTGGAGTAGCATCATCTGTACTTAATCCATCAATTTTATTACACAGAAGATTAATAAAAATATGTCTGACCAAAAATATGGATTACCCAACAAATTTAATTTATACAGATTTTAATGTATTGCCTATTGAAGAAATTTATAAATATAGTTTACTAACTTACTACCACAGAAATCAAACAAAACATAAATCTAATCGACATGAATATCGTACTCGAAGACTAAAGTCTACTTTCCCATTAATTGAGCCTAAATGTCATACAAGTGCAGCTCTTAAACTTGGTGCTGGTTTCGGCGCATGACATTATAATAAAATTACAAACCATTTCCAAAATTTGAAATAATTTAAAATTGAAGCTTAAAAAAATGTAAATTATCCATGATATATATATATATATATATATATATATATATATACATATACTAACAAATGTATTTTTTTACCTTTTATTTCTGTCGACTATATTCATGTTTTTATTGAATATCACTGGTTTCTGTCGCATTATCAATTTATATTAAAGTAGAGGCTTGTGCAGCAGATGCTGCTAAGTTCATTAGAAGATCAAATCAATTTTTTTCAAATTTATTTCCAATGAAGAATACCAGACATTTTGGAAGTTATTTGTTTCCATAATAATGAAACATAGGCCTACCCCTCTGAATTGTTATCTTCATGCTAAATACTTTTTATTTAACCTATACATCTTCAGTTCTTGAGTTGCAATGCGAAAACACGAGTAACAATGTCAGAACGATCAGTCGGTTTTACATGTGAGAGTGAAGCAATAGCTATTTCAGGTCATTGCGGATTGTAGGTTAGAGTTAATCCTCTCCTCTGCCCCCGTGCCCCCGTGCCCCCGAGCCCCCGTGCCCTCGTGCCCTCGTGCCCTCGTGCCTATACATCTTCAGTTCTTGAGTTGCAATGCGAAAACAAGAGTAACAATGTCAGAACGATCAGTCGGTTTTACATGTGAGAGTGAAGCAATAGCTATTTCAGGTCATTGCGGATTGTAGGTTAGAGTTAATCCTCTCCTCTGCCCCCGTGCCCCCGTGCCCCCGTGCCCCCGTGCCCCCGTGCCCCCGTGCCCCCGTGCCCCCGTGCCCCCGTGCCCCCGTGCCCCCGTGCCCCCGTGCCCCCGTGCCCTCGTGCCCTCGTGCCCTCGTGCCCTCGTGCCCTCGTGCCCTCGTGCCCTCTGGCTCACTGGCTCACTGGCTCACTGGCCCTCTGCCCTCTGCCCTCTTCTCTTCTCTTCTCTTCTCTTCTTTCCTTTTCTTCCCGTTTTCTTGTTTTTTGCCTTCTTTCTCCATTCGCTTGCTTTCTACGTGACTCTCAATATCTCCTACTGTATCTTAGATCCTTGTCATTGTTACAAGTTTCATATTCAATCTCCACATTGCCTTCAGCATCATCATCTGAACTTTCATCTATGATCTGCAGAGTAGTGTCGATCATCACGTAAGTTTTCATCCAGTGTTACTTTGTTAGTTAAAACACACTTGAGGGAATAATAAACTGCACTAAAAGAAAATTTTCTATTAATACTGTTGATACGTAAATCTGACGTACACTTCCAAATAATTATATCTCATAATAAGTTGGCCAAGCGAGTAAGTTGCAACCTGTTGTCACGACTACTATAGTCAGCAACGGAAAGACGGAGGCATAGCTAGAAGAAGGAGGTGCTCTCTTGGCGGGAAAAGTAGTGAGGATCAATTGTTTATCCATTATACGTCAAAATTACGTACGACAGAAGTTTTAAACAATGGCATTACTTCCTTGTGAGCAGGAAGAAAACCACTGTTTGATTTCCACATATCCTACAAGTTTAACACAAGTAGTGTTAAGTTCATAACAATAACCTTAGTATCTCGTTATCATTATATTACTTCTCTTCAAATAATTATCTACAGTCAAATGGAAAGAAGTTTATAAGATTATACGTTCTCGTGCATAAAATCGAATCTTCACGTTGATGTCGATGTTATAGGCATTACTAATTTATAGTCTCATCAAATGTTGACGCAACACCCGTCGATCGACCACGCTGTTACGTAAGTTTTATAGATTTCAGTTACTTACTTACAAATGGCTTTTAAGGAACCCGAAGGTTCATTGCCGCCCTCACATAAGCCCGCCAGCCGTCCCTATCCTGTGCAAGATTAATCCAGTCTCTACCATCATACCCCACCTCCCTCAAATCCATTTTAATATATATATATATATATATATATAGTCGTTACTCAGTATATTATAGAAATGAAGATCTAATATAAAATCTTCTTTCTATGCGTCTACTTACATAAGGCCCCAATAGATTTCACTTTCATATCATCAGTATACCATTATGTGTTGCATTAACTATAATAATATTTCATTTTTAATGGTAATAATGTCACCAAACATTCTTAAGTTTTGTAGTTCTTAATATCGAATACACAGCTGTACTCGGAAAACTACAGACCAGAGAATCAGACCTGTAAATTATTTTTATACGTTATCAAAAAATTACACAAATGCAGATCGACATATTGGCATTATGATGTGAAAGAATCTGACCCATCTGAACTCTAAGTATGTCAGCAATCCTGTAGGTCATGGTCTTCGTATAATAGTCTATTGTTTATTGTAGTGTGTGTTTTGTTTTATTCTGAAATGCAATTATTCAGTTCTCAAAACTGACGAAAGATGGATTTTGGAAAATAGGAAAATGATGTACGAAAATTGGCATTTCACTGAAAACTACTATTTTTCTGAAAAACATTGGGTTCCAAGCTTCAAAATGAGGGGTCATTTATTAAAATCCGTTCAGCCGTTTTCCCGTAATTTTCATTACTAGTTCAAATTATATATATAGATGTGTATTTTTCTCTCTTTTTCTGTTTCTTCTTTATTCTTGCTGTTGTGTTGTATTTATTGGTTTGAATTAAGTTACTTGCTGTATTTAGTAAACTTTCCTTGTAAATTTTATGTTATATTATTGACTAAGACCACACCGTACACGAGCCTGGCTCTTACGGTAGTGGGAAGAAACATTTTTGTTTTATAAATTTAATTTGTACTCACTACGTAGCTAGTTAAATAAATAAATAAATAAATAAATAAATAAATAAATAAATAAATAAATAAATAAATAAATAAGTAAATAAAGAAATAAATAAATAAGATAATAAATAAATAAATAAGTTAATAAACAAAGAAATAAGTAAATATATATATATAAGTAAATAAATAAATAAGTAAATAAACAAATAATTAAATAAGTAAATAAATAAATAAATAAGTAAATGAATAAAAAATTTATCCTCTGAGAGTTCTCACAATATCTTTAAAGATATAGGCTACCCAATATTCATAATAAGTTGTATCTTTTTTAATTTTTCCCTTTTTTATGCAATAGAAATTGATGACAATCCTATAAAACTGTCTTTCGTAAATAACGCCTACACAATATTACACACATGAGAAATTTTTAACATACTTTTAAATTCAGGCCAATTCTCTCAAGCTCAGCGATATTGTTTGTAATATTTGCCATGTTTTACCATTATGCAATTATTATTAGAATACAAAGATGAAGAGGATTCGAAGCATGTTGCAACAATATTGTCTACAATGAATAAGATCGATTTCCGATTTTTAAAAAACGGTGTGAAAACCCATGAAAAATATGTTGTAAACATGTGAAAGAAAATAACATGTAGGCTAATTTCACCCTTACGATTTTTAAGTGCCTAAAGGGCGACTGTGTGACTTATTTTATTACTCGGTGATTGTAGCCTAAATTAATTACGATGCATCGTCCAATCTGGCAGACACTAACTGATTCCAGTCACTGTTGCCAACATATCGCCCTACAATCTCGCTAGCTTTTCAACAAAAAGTAGCTAAATCTTTCCAAAGTTTGTTTAAAAATTTCCAGAAACGTCGCTAAAAATTAATAATAAATATCACTAAATAAAAATAAGAAAAACATACATATGCGGAGAAAAATATAATTTCCTCGTTATCACCCTCTTCTGCGGAGTTTGGTTGTGTTGTTGACGGCTGTGATGTTGAGGTGGAAGGTGTGGGAACAGCTGATTGTGAATACACTGCACTTGATCCAGTCATTGACACTACAATTTCTGGCAAATTGTATATGTGGAAATTTTAACCCAAGCGTTTGACCACAATTTTTTTTGTGAAATCTAAGACATTTTAAATCTTATATATCAAAATGTATTAAAATCAGCAAAACTACGGTCTCATTTGCTTCACACGAACTGTAGGCACAAAATTCCAAAACTCAATTGCCTCGGGTCGGTTCGGAGTGGAAAATCTCCGCGTTGCGGGAAGAACCAAGAATTAGCTCGAGCTCGCAACAAGTCACGTGCCAATCAAAGTTGCCGACGTTTATGGGTGTTGGAGCAGTAGCATTGAGAGAGAGATCTAACCCGTGAGAATCACTGAATCAGCATCTTTCACCCTGATCACTGATCACAAATATATGAGATCAGGGCTTTCACGTATGAATCATTAGACTACTCAGTCATGCACCCGTGCCTCTTCTAAAAGTAAGAAGTGCACGACTTCAATTGAATTTTTTTAACTTAAAAGAAAGGAAAAAGTGGAAAAATATAAAAATCTGCAGAAAAGTCGCTAATCGTATTGCACAAAATTTGTCGCCGAGACTGATTCAAAATTGCCTAGATTTAGTGACTTATCGCTAAATATGGCAACACTGATTCCAGTTCGGTAGAAACACATTGTAGCTTGATATTGGGGCAACTTGACAGCGGTCAGCGAGAGGAGTTTTCCATTGCTGTAGTGCTTTGTCTTCAGTCTGTTTAGTTGCAATGCAATAAAATTCAAACGTAAATTAAATTATGAAACATCCTGTGTAAAATATGAAAAAGTAGCAGTACAACGGAGAAAGGCAGATAATGGGACAGTAAAGGGAAAAAGGGATAAAGGTGCCAAAACGGGGAGGGAGGTGGTGGAAAATTATCTCCATTCTCATACGGACAGCGTATTCCGAATCTCACCGGTCCGGTAGCATCAATGACGTCACGTTGGAGCGAAATAAGGAACAAAACTGCTGGAAGGATCGATGGCTGTCATGGCGACTGTGTAAGTTGTTGTCTGTGCTACGCTAGCAGAATTTTGCGAAATTTCCGTACTGGCATCTCGTTCAAGGAAAAGATAGCATAAACAATTCATTTCTTGAACCGGTAGTACTAACTGGTCCGTTGACATGTTCGCTCATAAGCCATTAACATATTGTTTTTACGTTGTGCTCATTACAAACAATACAGCAGAACACACCGCCATGACACAACAATGCACGATGTCATTCGTCTGCTAATTCCCGCCCTATACAAGAACCAATCAGATTCACTGATGGCGGCTGATGGAGCCTGCCAGCACCTCTGCAAGTTAATGGCACCGGTGCGACACCGGTGGAGCATCAATGACGTCATCGGTGGAATTCGGAACACCGTGATGCCATTGGATTGCTGAGCGATGAGATTCGGAATACGCTCGAAGGCAAAGTTTCACACACAGACCTCCTCTGTACCCTACTAAAAGGTGCGCACCTAATTAATATCCTAACCCTGGTTATTATAATACAGATAGCCTATCGCATTCCTTGTTTATCCTCCTTTGTACAGGGTATAAGCAGAGCATTTAATATAATTGTGTAGCCAAATTGCACCCAGAACTTCTAATATTATGTAACCCACTGAAATATAAAAGGAAAATTAAAAACCTGTCAATGTCTTCAATTTGATTAAGTAATTTGTATGTGCATAGATCAATTAGCCCATATTAAATTTGTATTCTCTAATTTCGTACTTCTAAGTGTATATATTTCTTATTTGTTTTAATTCTTTTTTCATAAATAAATTGTCGTAGTTGATTGCCGTACAAAATTATTCTCCTCTATGTTAATAATATATTACATTATGTGATTGCATTGTGGCTCTTATTTTATTTTATGCTCGACCATGCCGAAATGTATTAATTATACATCTGGTAGCAGTCCTTTAATGCATGTCATTAAAGTACACCTATTCATTAAAGTTCAGGTTTTCGATTATTCTCGGATATGCAATCGAAAGACAACGAGGGAAACGTCACGGAGGCTGGAAATCCAATACTGTCGCAAAAGGTTATGTTCTGTTACTATAATAATTAGCCTTAATTGTAAATAATATTCAAATGAATTCAATTTGTCATCTCGTTTTTCAATTCTAAATCAATTTCCAGGTTATATCAAAATTAGTTCATGTTATTCTTTAAATTATACCAAATTCAATGACATTATTGTCCCTCGGAAAAAATCAATACTTACGCGTCTGCACACATCTCACAATTTCGAGCTATGCACAAGGTCACTTCTGCTCTTCAGTGAGATGCGAATAAAATGAATACTTCTGAATAATTTCAAGTTAGAAATATGGTCGAGCATAAAAAGTTGTATGAAGCTTGCCTACAATGGTAATTAAGACGCTCGTATGAAAATTATGAAACTCGCTTCCGCTCGTTTCATAAACAAACGTGCTCGCGTCTTAATTACTATCAATAAAGCTCGTTGCATAATGTACAATTAACATTTTTCTGAGTAAATCGCAAAATATCTATGATTTTAAGGATATCTTCTAAATATTATTCAATTATGAAAAAAAATCCAAAAATATGCAGAATAACATTACATTTTCTGAATGGGGAAATATTGTTGAGTGCATATATTGCGATCGGCATATGTTTTAATTAAACATGAAAAGTTGTTATTACATAACTATTCTAGTCCTAATTATCAGTGTCGAAATTTGAAACAAATTTGGCAAAAGAAATTTCTATCTGGCAACTACAAAATCATTATAATTGACTTGACAATGGAAAGCGGTATGAAGTAAGAAGGCATGATTATGGTGAAATCCCTGAAATATTGAAGGAAGGAATGCTGCGAGACAAGGCGGAGGAGTTGAGCAACGCAGACTTCACGGAAATGCATGAAGTTGCACGGGGCAGGTCGTATCAACTCCCTCGCTTATAAGCCAATAATAATAATAATAATAATAATAATAATAATAATAATCATAATCATAATCATCATCATCATCATCATCACAACATGGGACATGCGTAAGTGTCTGCCTTAATATGGTTGTAACATACTTTCTTTTGCAGATGATACTGTACTAACATTTAATGAGAAAATTTGGGATAACACTTATTTAAATGCTAGCAATGGAATTAAAGTAGTGAATAATTGGCTTGACTCTAATCTCCTGTCCTTAAATACTAATAAAACTACCTATATTCCATTTTCTTTAACAACGAAAGGCTTACCTCCACCTATGAATAATTATCACTTAGTAATACATAATATTTCATGTAATGAATTAACAAATAATTATTGTAATTGCCCACATCTAACACCTTCCACACAAGTTAAGTATTTAGGAATTATTATAGATCAGAATTTACGTTGGGATAAACAAATTGATTTCATGTGTACAAGTATAAGAAAGACAATTTATAAATTCATAATACATCGAAATGTTATCACTAAGGAGGCAGTGAGAATAATGTTTTTAGCTTTCGTACAATCATTAATACAATATGGTATAATAAATTGGGGTGGAGTAGCATCATCTGTACTTAATCCATCAATTTTATTACACAGAAGATTAATAAAAATATGTCTGACCAAAAATATGGATTACCCAACAAATTTAATTTATACAGATTTTAATGTATTGCCTATTGAAGAAATTTATAAATATAGTTTACTAACTTACTACCACAGAAATCAAATAAAACATAAATATAATCGACACGGATATCGTACTCGAAGACAAAAGTCTACTTTCTCATTAATTGAGCCTAAATGTCATACAAGTGCAGCTCTTAAACTTGGTGCTGGTTTCGGCGCATGACATTATAATAAAATTACAAACCATTTCCAAAATTTGAAATAATTTAAAATTGAAGCTTAAAAAAATGTAAATTATCCATGATATATATATATATATATATATACATATACTAACAAATGTATTTTTTTACCTTTTATTTCTGTCGATTATATTCATGTTTTTATTGAATATCACTGACTTCTGTCGCATTATCAATTTATATTAAAGTAGAGGCTTGTGCAGCAGATGCTGCTAAGTTCATTAGAAGATCAAATCAATTTTTTTCAAATTTATTTCCAATGAAGAATACCAGACATTTTGGAAGTTATTTGTTTCCATAATAATGAAACATAGGCCTACCCCTCTGAATTGTTTTCTTCATGCTAAATACTTTTTATTTAACCTATACATCTTCAGTTCTTGAGTAGCAATGCGAAAACACGAGTAACAATGTCAGAACGATCAGTCGGTTTTACATGTGAGAGTGAAGCAATAGCTATTTCAGGTCATTGCGGATTGTAGGTTAGAGTTAATCCTCTCCTCTGCCGTCGTGCCCTCGTGCCCTCGTGCCCTCTTGCCCTCGTGCCCTCGTGCCCTCGTGCCCTCGTGCCCTCGTGCCCTCGTGCCCTCGTGCCCTCGTGGCCCACTGGCCCACTGGCCCTCTGCCCTCTTCTCTTCTCTTCTCTTCTCTTCTCTTCTCTTCTCTTCTCTTCTCTTCTCTTCTCTTCTCTTCTCTTCTTTCCTTTTCTTCCCGTTTTCTTGTTTTTTGCCTTCTTTCTCCATTCGCTTGCTTTCTACGTGACTCTCAATATCTCCTACTGTATCTTAGATCCTTGTCATTGTTACAAGTTTCATATTCAATCTCCACATTGCCTTCAGCATCATCATCTGAACTTTCATCTATGATCTGCAGAGTAGTGTCGATCATCACGTAAGTTTTCATCCAGTGTTACTTTGTTAGATAAAACACACTTGAGGGAATAATAAACTGCACTAAAAGAAAATTTTCTATTAATACTGTTGATACGTAAATCTGACGTACACTTCCAAATAATTATATCTCATAATAAGTTGGCCAAGCGAGTAAGTTGCAACTTGTTGTCACGACTACTATAGTCA
Organism: Periplaneta americana; assembly: GCF_040183065.1. NCBI lineage: Eukaryota > Metazoa > Arthropoda > Insecta > Blattodea > Blattidae > Periplaneta > Periplaneta americana. Next base: position 188,439,980 of record NC_091123.1, on the reverse strand, counting down.
GCAACGGAAAGACGGGGGCATAGCTAGAAGAAGGAGGTGCTCTCTTGGCGGGAAAAGTAGTGAGGATCAATTGTTTATCCATTATACGTCAAAATTACGTACGACAGAAGTTTTAAACAATGGCATTACTTCCTTGTGAGCAGGAAGAAAACCACTGTTTGATTTCCACATATCCTACAAGTTTAACACAAGTAGTGTTAAGTTCATAACAATAACCTTAGTATCTCGTTATCATTATATTACTTCTCTTCAAATAATTATCTACAGTCAAATGGAAAGAAGTTTATAAGATTATACGTTCTCGTGCATAAAATCGAATCTTCACGTTGATGTCGATGTTATAGGCATTACTAATTTATAGTCACATCAAATGTTGACGCAACATCCGTCGATCGACCACGCTGTTACGTAAGTTTTATAGATTTCAGTTATATATATATACATATATATATATATAGCTGTTACTTACTTACAAATGGCTTTTAAGGAACCCGAAGGTTCATTGCCGCCGTCACATAAGCCGGCCAGCCGTCCCTATCCTGTGCAAGATTAATCCAGTCTCTACCATCATACCCCACCTCCCTCAAATCCATTTTAATATATATATATATATATATATATATATATATATATAGTCGTTACTCAGTATATTATAGAAATGAAGATCTAATATAAAATCTTCTTTCTATGCGTATACTTACATAAGGCCCCAATAGATTTCACTTTCATATCATCAGTATACCATTATGTGTTGCATTAACTATAATAATATTTCATTTTTAATGGTAATAATGTCACCAAACATTCTTAAGTTTTGTAGTTCTTAATATCGAATACACAGCTGTACTCGGAAAACTACAGACCAGAGAATCAGACTTGTAAATTATTTTTATACGTTATCAAAAAATTACACAAATGCAGATCGACATATTGGCATTATGATGTGAAAGAATCTGACCATATGAACTCTAAGTATATCAGCAATCCTGTAGGTCATGGTCTTCGCATAATAGTCTATTGTTTATTGTAGTGTGTGTTTTGTTTTATTCTGAAATGCAATTATTCAGTTCTCAAAACTGACGAAAGATGGATTTTGGAAAATAGGAAAATGATGTACGAAAATTGGCATTTCACTGAAAACTACTATTTTTCTGAAAAACATTGGGTTCCAAGCTTCAAAATGAGGGGTCATTTATTAAAATCCGTTCAGCCGTTTTCCCGTAATTTTCATTACTAGTTCAAATTATATATATAGATGTGTATTTTTCTCTCTTTTTCTCTTTCTTCTTTATTCTTATCCTTGTGTTGTATTTATTGGTTTGAATTAAGTTACTTGCTGTATTTAGTAAACTTTCCTTGTAAATTTTATGTTATATTATTGACTAAGACCACAACGTACACGAGCCTGGCTCTTACGGTAGTGGGAAGAAACATTTTTGTTTTATAAATTTAATTTGTACTCACTACGTAGCTAGTTAAATAAATAAATAAATAAATAAATAAGTAAATAAATAAATAAGATAATAAATAAATAAATAAATAAAACAATAAACAAAGAAATAAGTAAATATATATATATATATATAAGTATATAAATAAATAAATAAATAAGTAAGTAAATAAATAAATAAGTAAGTAAGTAAACAAATAAATAAATAAATATATAAATAAATAAATAAATAAATAAATAAATAAATAAATAAATAAATAAATAAATAAATGAATAAATAAATAAATAAATAAATAAATAAATAAATAAGTAAATGAATAATAAATAAATATAACCCCTCAGAGTTCTCATAATATCTTTAAAGATTTAGGCTACACAATATTCATAATAAGTTGTATCTTTTTTAATTTTTCCCTTTTTTATGCAATAGAAAATGATGACAATCCTATAAAACTGTCTTTCGTAAATAACGCCTACACAATATTGCACACATGACAAATTTTTAACATACTTTTAATTTCAGGCCAGTTCTCTCAAGCTCTGCGATATTGTTTGTAATATTTGCCATGTTTTACCATTATGCAATTATTATTAGAATACAAAGATGAAAAGGATTCGAACCATGTTGCAACGATATTGTCTACAATGAATAAGAGCGATTTTCGATTTTTAAAAAACGGTGTGAAAACCCATGAAAAATATGTTGTAAACATGTGAAAGAAAATAACATGTAGGCTAATTTCACCCTTACGATTTTTAAGTGCCTAAAGGGCGACTCTGTGACTTAACAATTTTATTACTCGGTGATTGTAGCCTAAATTAATTACCATGCATCTCCCTATCTGGCAGACACTAACTGATTCCAGTCACTGTTGCCAACTTGTCGCCCTACAATCTCGCTAGCTTTTCAACAAAAAGTAGCTAAATCTCTCCAAAGTTTGTTTAAAAATTTCCAGAAACGTCGCTAAAAATTAATAATAAATATCACTAAATATAAATAAGAAAAACATACATATGCGGAGAAAAATATAATTTCCTCGTCGTCACTTTCTTGGTTGTGTTGTTGAGGTGGAAGGTGTGGGAACAGCTGATCCAATCATTGACATACACTTTCTGGCAAATTGTAAGTGTGGAAATTTTCACCCAAGCGTTTGACCACAATTTTTTTTGTGTAATCTAACACATTTTAAATCTTATATATCAAAATGTATTAAAATCAGCAAAACTACAGTCTCATTTGCTTCACACGAACTGTAGGCACAAAATTCCAAAACTCAATTGCCTCGGGTCGGTTCGGAGTGGAAAATCTCCGCGTTGCGGGAAGAACCAAGAATTAGCTCGAGCTCGCAACAAGTCACGTGCCAATCAAAGTTGCCGCCGTTTATGGGTGTTGGAGCAGTAGCATTGAGAGAGAGATCTAACCCGTGAGAATCATTGAATCAGCATCTTTCACCCCTGATCACTGATCACAAACATACGAGATCAGGGCTTTCACGTATGAATCATTAGACTACTCAGTCTTGCACCCATGCCTCTTCTAAAACTAAGAAGTGCACGACTTCAGTTGAATGTTTTAACTTAAAAGAAAGGAAAAAGTGGAAGAATATAAAAATCAGCAGAAAAGTCGCTAATCGTATTTTACAAAATTTGTCGCCGAGACTGATTCAAAATTCCCTAGATTTAGCGTCTTATCGCTAAATATGGCAACACTGATTCCAGTTCGGTAGAAACACATTGGGGCAACTTGACAACGGTCAGCGAGAGGAGTTTTCCATTGTTGTAGTGCTTTGTCTTCATCTGTTTAGTTGCAATGCAATAAAATTCAAAAGTAAATTAAATTATGAAACGTAACATGTGAAATATTAAAAAGTAGCAGTACAAGGGAGAAAAGGGCGGAAAGGCAGATAATGGGACAGTAAAGCGAAAAAGGGATAAAGGTCCCAAAACGGGAAGGGGGGGTTGTTGGAAAATTATCTCCATTCTCACACGGAGGCAACGTTTCTCACACAGACCTCCTCTGTACCCACTAAAAGGTGCGCACCTAAATATCCTAACCCTGGTTATTACAACACAGATAGGCCATCGCATTCCTTGCTTATTCCTCCTTTGTACAGGGTATGAAGCTGAGCATTTAATATTAGCCCTCGATTGTATAATTGTGTAGCCAAATTGCACCCAGAACTTCTAATATTATGTAACCCACTGAAGTATAATAAGAAAATTAAAAACGTGTCAATGTCTCCAATTTGATTAAGTAATTTGTACGTGCATAGATCAATCAGCCCATATTAAATTTGTATTTTCTAATTTTGTACTTTTTTGTGTATACATTTCTTATTTGTTTTGTTTCATTTTTCGTAAACAAACTGTCGTAGTTGATTGCCGTACAAAATTATTCTTCTCTATGTTAATAATATATTACATTATGCGATTGCATTGTGGCTCTTATTTTATTTTATGCTGGACCATGCAGAAATGTATTAATTATACACCTGATAGCAGTCCTTTAGTGCATGTCATTAAAGTGCACCTATTCATTAAAGTTCAGGTTTTCGATTATTCTCGGATATGCAATCGAAAGATAACGAGGGAAACGTCATGGAGGCTCGAAATCCAATACTGTCGCAGAAGGGTATGTTCTGTTACTATAATAATCAGCGCTAATTGTAAATAATATTCAAATAAATTCAATTTTTCATCTCGTTTTTCAATTCTAAATCAATTTCCAGGTTATATCAAAATTAGTTCATGTTATTATTTAAATTAAAACAAGGTCAATGACATTATTGTCCCTCGGAAAAAATCAATACTTTCGCGTCTGCGCACATCTCACAATTACGAGCTATGCACAAGGTCACTTCTGATCTTCAGTGAGATGCGAATAAAATTAATACTTCTGAATAATTTCAAGTTAGAGATATGGTCGAGCATAAAAAGTCGTATGAAACTTGCCTACAATGGTAATTAAGACGCTCGCTTGCGCTCGTTTCATAAACATACTCGCGTCTTAATTACTACCATTATAGGCTCGTTGCATAATGTACTATTAACATTTTTCTGAGTAAATCGCAAAATATCTATCATTTTAACGATATCTTCTAAATATTATTCAATTATGAAAAAAATCCAAAAATATGGAGAATAACATTACATTTTCTGAATAGGGAAACATCGTTGAGTGCATATATTGCGATCGACATATGTTTTAATTAAACATGAAAAGTTGTTATTACATAACTATTCTAGTCCTAATTATCAGTGTCGAAATTTGAAACAAATTTGGCAAAAGAAAATTCAACCTGGCAACTACAAAATAATTATAATTGACTTGACAAGGGGAAGCGGTATGAAGTAAGAAGGCATGATTATGGTGAAATCCCTGAAATATTGAAGGAAGGAATGCTGCGAGACAAGGCGGAGGAGTTGAGCAACGCAGACTTTACGGAAATGCGTGAAGTTGCACGGGACAGGTCGAATCAACTCCCTCGGACGTAAACCAATAATAATAATAATAATAATAATAATAATAATAAAAATAATAATCATCATCATCATCATTATCATCCTCATAACATGGGACATGCATAAGTGTCTGCCTTAATATGGTTGTAACATACTTTCTTTTCTAGATGACACTGTACTAACATTTAATGGGAAAAATCGGGATAACAATTAAATGCTAGCAATGGAATTAAAGTAGTGAATAATTGGCTTGACTCTAATCTCCTGTCCTTAAATACTAATAAAACTACCTATATTCCATTTCCTTTAACAACGAAAGGCTTACCTCCACCTATGAATAATTATCACTTAGTAATACATAATATTTCATGTAATGAATTAACAAATAATTATTGTAATTGCCCACATCTAACACCTTCCACACAAGTTAAGTATTTAGGAATTATTATAGATCAGAATTTACGTTGGGATAAACAAATTGATTTCATGTGTACAAGTATAAGAAAGACAATTTATAAATTCATAATACTTCGAAATGTTATCACTAAGGAGGCAGTGAGAATAATGTTTTTAGCTTTCGTACAATCATTAATACAATATGGTATAATAAATTGGGGTGGAGTAGCATCATCTGTACTTAATCCATCAATTTTATTACACAGAAGATTAATAAAAATATGTCTGACCAAAAATATGGATTACCCAACAAATTTAATTTATACAGATTTTAATGTATTGCCTATTGAAGAAATTTATAAATATAGTTTACTAACTTACTACCACAGAAATCAAACAAAACATAAATCTAATCGACATGAATATCGTACTCGAAGACAAAAGTCTACTTTCCCATTAATTGAGCCTAAATGTCATACAAGTGCAGCTCTTAAACTTGGTGCTAGTTTTGGCCCAAGACTTTATAATAAAATTACAAACCATTTCCAAAATTTGAAATAATTTAAAATTGAAGCTTAAAAAAATGTAAATTATCCATGATATATATATATATATATATATATACATATACTAACAAATGTATTTTTTTACCTTTTATTTCTGTCGACTATATTCATGTTTTTATTGAATATCACTGGTTTCTGTCGCATTATCAATTTATATTAAAGTAGAGGCTTGTGCAGCAGATGCTGCTAAGTTCATTAGAAGATCAAATCAATTTTTTTCAAATTTATTTCCAATGAAGAATACCAGACATTTTGGAAGTTATTTGTTTCCATAATAATGAAACATAGGCCTACCCCTCTGAATTGTTATCTTCATGCTAAATACTTTTTATTTAACCTATACATCTTCAGTTCTTCAGTTGCAATGCGAAAACACGAGTAACAATGTCAGAACGATCAGTCGGTTTTACATGTGAGAGTGAAGCAATAGCTATTTCAGGTCATTGCGGATTGTAGGTTAGAGTTAATCCTCTCCTCTGCCCCCGTGCCCCCGTGCCCCCGTGCCCCCGTGCCCTCGTGCCCCTGTGCCCCCGTGCCCCCGTGCCCCCGTGCCCCCGTGCCACCGTGACCCGTGCCCCCGTGCCCCCGTGCCCCCGTGCCCCCGTGCCCCCGAGCCCCCGTGCCCTCGTGCCCTCGTGCCCTCGTGCCCTCGTGCCCTCGTGCCCTCGTGCCCTCGTGCCCTCGTGCCCTCGTGCCCTCTGGCTCACTGGCCCTCTGCCCTCTGCCCTCTTCTCTTCTCTTCTCTTCTCTTCTCTTCTCTTCTCTTCTCTTCTCTTCTCTTCTCTTCTTTCCTTTTCTTCCCGTTTTCTTGTTTTTTGCCTTCTTTCTCCATTCGCTTGCTTTCTACGTGACTCTCAATATCTCCTACTGTATCTTAGATCCTTGTCATTGTTACAAGTTTCATATTCAATCTCCACATTGCCTTCAGCATCATCATCTGAACTTTCATCTATGATCTGCAGAGTAGTGTCGATCATCACGTAAGTTTTCATCCAGTGTTACTTTGTTAGATAAAACACACTTGAGGGAATAATAAACTGCACTAAAAGAAAATTTTCTATTAATACTGTTGATACGTAAATCTGACGTACACTTCCAAATAATTATATCTCATAATAAGTTGGCCAAGCGAGTAAGTTGCAACCTGTTGTCACGACTACTATAGTCAGCAACGGAAAGACGGAGGCATAGCTAGAAGAAGGAGGTGCTCTCTTGGCGGGAAAAGTAGTGAGGATCAATTGTTTATCCATTATACGTCAAAATTACGTACGACAGAAGTTTTAAACAATGGCATTACTTCCTTGTGAGCAGGAAGAAAACCACTGTTTGATTTCCACATATCCTACAAGTTTAACACAAGTAGTGTTAAGTTCATAACAATAACCTTAGTATCTCGTTATCATTATATTACTTCTCTTCAAATAATTATCTACAGTCAAATGGAAAGAAGTTTATAAGATTATACGTTCTCGTGCATAAAATCGAATCTTCACGTTGATGTCGATGTTATAGGCATTACTAATTTATAGTCTCATCAAATGTTGACGCAACACCCGTCGATCGACCACGCTGTTACGTAAGTTTTATAGATTTCAGTTACTTACTTACAAATGGCTTTTAAGGAACCCGAAGGTTCATTGCCGCCCTCACATAAGCCCGCCAGCCGTCCCTATCCTGTGCAAGATTAATCCAGTCTCTACCATCATACCCCACCTCCCTCAAATCCATTTTAATATATATATATATATATATATATATATATATATATATATATAGTCGTTACTCAGTATATTATAGAAATGAAGATCTAATATAAAATCTTCTTTCTATGCGTCTACTTACATAAGGCCCCAATAGATTTCACTTTCATATCATCAGTATACCATTATGTGTTGCATTAACTATAATAATATTTCATTTTTAATGGTAATAATGTCACCAAACATTCTTAAGTTTTGTAGTTCTTAATATCGAATACACAGCTGTACTCGGAAAACTACAGACCAGAGAATCAGACCTGTAAATTATTTTTATACGTTATCAAAAAATTACACAAATGCAGATCGACATATTGGCATTATGATGTGAAAGAATCTGACCCATCTGAACTCTAAGTATGTCAGCAATCCTGTAGGTCATGGTCTTCGTATAATAGTCTATTGTTTATTGTAGTGTGTGTTTTGTTTTATTCTGAAATGCAATTATTCAGTTCTCAAAACTGACGAAAGATGGATTTTGGAAAATAGGAAAATGATGTACGAAAATTGGCATTTCACTGAAAACTACTATTTTTCTGAAAAACATTGGGTTCCAAGCTTCAAAATGAGGGGTCATTTATTAAAATCCGTTCAGCCGTTTTCCCGTAATTTTCATTACTAGTTCAAATTATATATATAGATGTGTATTTTTCTCTGTTTTTCTGTTTCTTCTTTATTCTTGCTCTTGTGTTGTATTTATTGGTTTGAATTAAGTTACTTGCTGTATTTAGTAAACTTTCCTTGTAAATTTTATGTTATATTATTGACTAAGACCACACCGTACACGAGCCTGGCTCTTACGGTAGTGGGAAGAAACATTTTTGTTTTATAAATTTAATTTGTACTCACTACGTAGCTAGTTAAATAAATAAATAAATAAATAAATAAATAAATAAATAAATAAATAAATAAATAAATAAATAAATAAGTAAATAAAGAAATAAATAAATAAGATAATAAATAAATAAATAAGTTAATAAACAAAGAAATAAGTAAATATATATATATAAGTAAATAAATAAATAAGTAAATAAACAAATAATTAAATAAGTAAATAAATAAATAAATAAGTAAATGAATAAAAAATTTATCCTCTGAGAGTTCTCATAATATCTTTAAAGATATAGGCTACCCAATATTCATAATAAGTTGTATCTTTTTTAATTTTTCCCTTTTTTATGCAATAGAAATTGATGACAATCCTATAAAACTGTCTTTCGTAAATAACGCCTACACAATATTACACACATGAGAAATTTTTAACATACTTTTAAATTCAGGCCAATTCTCTCAAGCTCAGCGATATTGTTTGTAATATTTGCCATGTTTTACCATTATGCAATTATTATTAGAATACAAAGATGAAGAGGATTCGAAGCATGTTGCAACAATATTGTCTACAATGAATAAGATCGATTTCCGATTTTTAAAAAACGGTGTGAAAACCCATGAAAAATATGTTGTAAACATGTGAAAGAAAATAACATGTAGGCTAATTTCACCCTTACGATTTTTAAGTGCCTAAAGGGCGACTGTGTGACTTATTTTATTACTCGGTGATTGTAGCCTAAATTAATTACGATGCATCGTCCAATCTGGCAGACACTAACTGATTCCAGTCACTGTTGCCAACATATCGCCCTACAATCTCGCTAGCTTTTCAACAAAAAGTAGCTAAATCTCTCCAAAGTTTGTTTAAAAATTTCCAGAAACGTCGCTAAAAATTAATAATAAATATCACTAAATAAAAATAAGAAAAACATACATATGCGGAGAAAAATATAATTTCCTCGTTATCACCCTCTTCTGCGGAGTTTGGTTGTGTTGTTGACGGCTGTGATGTTGAGGTGGAAGGTGTGGGAACAGCTGATTGTGAATACACTGCACTTGATCCAATCATTGACACTACAATTTCTGGCAAATTGTATATGTGGAAATTTTAACCCAAGCGTTTGACCACAATTTTTTTTGTGAAATCTAAGACATTTTAAATCTTATATATCAAAATGTATTAAAATCAGCAAAACTACGGTCTCATTTGCTTCACACGAACTGTAGGCACAAAATTCCAAAACTCAATTGCCTCGGGTCGGTTCGGAGTGGAAAATCTCCGCGTTGCGGGAAGAACCAAGAATTAGCTCGAGCTCGCAACAAGTCACGTGCCAATCAAAGTTGCCGACGTTTATGGGTGTTGGAGCAGTAGCATTGAGAGAGAGATCTAACCCGTGAGAATCACTGAATCAGCATCTTTCACCCTGATCACTGATCACAAATATATGAGATCAGGGCTTTCACGTTTGAATCATTAGACTACTCAGTCATGCACCCGTGCCTCTTCTAAAAGTAAGAAGTGCACGACTTCAATTGAATTTTTTTAACTTAAAAGAAAGGAAAAAGTGGAAAAATATAAAAATCTGCAGAAAAGTCGCTAATCGTATTGCACAAAATTTGTCGCCGAGACTGATTCAAAATTGCCTAGATTTAGTGACTTATCGCTAAATATGGCAACACTGATTCCAGTTCGGTAGAAACACATTGTAGCTTGATATTGGGGCAACTTGACAGCGGTCAGCGAGAGGAGTTTTCCATTGCTGTAGTGCTTTGTCTTCAGTCTGTTTAGTTGCAATGCAATAAAATTCAAACGTAAATTAAATTATGAAACATCCTGTGTAAAATATGAAAAAGTAGCAGTACAACGGAGAAAGGCAGATAATGGGACAGTAAAGGGAAAAAGGGATAAAGGTGCCAAAACGGGGAGGGAGGTGGTGGAAAATTATCTCCATTCTCATACGGACAGCGTATTCCGAATCTCACCGGTCCGGTAGCATCAATGACGTCACGTTGGAGCGAAATAAGGAACAAAACTGCTGGAAGGATCGATGGCTGTCATGGCGACTGTGTAAGTTGTTGTCTGTGCTACGCTAGCAGAATTTTGCGAAATTTCCGTACTGGCATCTCGTTCAAGGAAAAGATAGCATAAACAATTCATTTCTTGAACCGGTAGTACTAACTGGTCCGTTGACATGTTCGCTCATAAGCCATTAACATATTGTTTTTACGTTGTGCTCATTACAAACAATACAGCAGAACACACCGCCATGACACAACAGTGCACGATGTCATTCGTCTGCTAATTCCCGCCCTATACAAGAACCAATCAGATTCACTGATGGCGGCTGATGGAGCCTGCCAGCACCTCTGCAAGTTAATGGCACCGGTGCGACACCGGTGGAGCATCAATGACGTCATCGGTGGAATTCGGAACACCGTGATGCCATTGGATTGCTGAGCGATGAGATTCGGAATACGCTCGAAGGCAAAGTTTCACACACAGACCTCCTCTGTACCCTACTAAAAGGTGCGCACCTAATTAATATCCTAACCCTGGTTATTATAATACAGATAGCCTATCGCATTCCTTGTTTATCCTCCTTTGTACAGGGTATAAGCAGAGCATTTAATATAATTGTGTAGCCAAATTGCACCCAGAACTTCTAATATTATGTAACCCACTGAAATATAAAAGGAAAATTAAAAACCTGTCAATGTCTTCAATTTGATTAAGTAATTTGTATGTGCATAGATCAATTAGCCCATATTAAATTTGTATTCTCTAATTTCGTACTTCTAAGTGTATATATTTCTTATTTGTTTTAATTCTTTTTTCATAAATAAATTGTCGTAGTTGATTGCCGTACAAAATTATTCTCCTCTATGTTAATAATATATTACATTATGTGATTGCATTGTGGCTCTTATTTTATTTTATGCTCGACCATGCCGAAATGTATTAATTATACATCTGGTAGCAGTCCTTTAATGCATGTCATTAAAGTACACCTATTCATTAAAGTTCAGGTTTTCGATTATTCTCGGATATGCAATCGAAAGACAACGAGGGAAACGTCACGGAGGCTGGAAATCCAATACTGTCGCAAAAGGTTATGTTCTGTTACTATAATAATTAGCCTTAATTGTAAATAATATTCAAATAAATTCAATTTGTCATCTCGTTTTTCAATTCTAAATCAATTTCCAGGTTATATCAAAATTAGTTCATGTTATTCTTTAAATTATACCAAATTCAATGACATTATTGTCCCTCGGAAAAAATCAATACTTACGCGTCTGCACACATCTCACAATTTCGAGCTATGCACAAGGTCACTTCTGCTCTTCAGTGAGATGCGAATAAAATGAATACTTCTGAATAATTTCAAGTTAGAAATATGGTCGAGCATAAAAAGTTGTATGAAGCTTGCCTACAATGGTAATTAAGACGATCGTATGAAAATTATGAAACTCGCTTCCGCTCGTTTCATAAACAAACGTGCTCGCGTCTTAATTACTATCATTAAAGCTCGTTGCATAATGTACAATTAACATTTTTCTGAGTAAATCGCAAAATCTATGATTTTAAGGATATCTTCTAAATATTATTCAATTATGAAAAAAAATCCAAAAATATGCAGAATAACATTACATTTTCTGAATGGGGAAATATTGTTGAGTGCATATATTGCGATCGGCATATGTTTTAATTAAACATGAAAAGTTGTTATTACATAACTATTCTAGTCCTAATTATCAGTGTCGAAATTTGAAACAAATTTGGCAAAAGAAATTTCTATCTGGCAACTACAAAATCATTATAATTGACTTGACAATGGAAAGTGGTATGAAGTAAGAAGGCATGATTATGGTGAAATCCCTGAAATATTGAAGGAAGGAATGCTGCGAGACAAGGCGGAGGAGTTGAGCAACGCAGACTTCACGGAAATGCATGAAGTTGCACGGGGCAGGTCGTATCAACTCCCTCGCTTATAAGCCAATAATAATAATAATAATAATAATAATAATAATAATAATAATAATAATAATAATAATAATAATAATAATAAAAATAATAATCATCATCATCATCATCATCACAACATGGGACATGCGTAAGTGTCTGCCTTAATATGGTTGTAACATACTTTCTTTTGCAGATGATACTGTACTAACATTTAATGAGAAAAATTGGGATAACACTTATTTAAATGCTAGCAATGGAATTAAAGTAGTGAATAATTGGCTTGACTCTAATCTCCTGTCCTTAAATACTAATAAAACTACCTATATTCCATTTTCTTTAACAACGAAAGGCTTACCTCCACCTATGAATAATTATCACTTAGTAATACATAATATTTCATGTAATGAATTAACAAATAATTATTGTAATTGCCCACATCTAACACCTTCCACACAAGTTAAGTATTTAGGAATTATTATAGATCAGAATTTACGTTGGGATAAACAAATTGATTTCATGTGTACAAGTATAAGAAAGACAATTTATAAATTCATAATACATCGAAATGTTATCACTAAGGAGGCAGTGAGAATAATGTTTTTAGCTTTCGTACAATCATTAATACAATATGGTATAATAAATTGGGGTGGAGTAGCATCATCTGTACTTAATCCATCAATTTTATTACACAGAAGATTAATAAAAATATGTCTGACCAAAAATATGGATTACCCAACAAATTTAATTTATATAGATTTTAATGTATTGCCTATTGAAGAAATTTATAAATATAGTTTACTAACTTACTACCACAGAAATCAAACAAAACATAAATCTAATCGACATGAATATCGTACTCGAAGACAAAAGTCTACTTTCCCATTAATTGAGCCTAAATGTCATACAAGTGCAGCTCTTAAACTTGGTGCTAGTTTTGGCCCAAGACTTTATAATAAAATTACAAACCATTTTTCAAATTTGAAATATTTTAAAATTGAAGCTTTTAAAAAAGAAATTTATAAAATTATCCGTGATATATAATATTAACAAATGTATTTTTTTATCTTTTATTTCTGTCGACTATATTCATGTTTTTATTGAATATCACTGGCTTCTGTCCCATTATAAATTTATATTAAACTAGTGGCTTGTGCAGCAAATGCTGCTAACTAAGTTCATTAGAAGTTAAAATTAAATTTTTTCAAATTTATTTCCGATGAAGAATACCAGACATTTTGGAAGTTAGTTGCTTCCATAATAATGAAACATAGGCCTACCCCTCTGAACGGTTTTCTTCATGCTAAATTCTGTTTATTTAACCTATACATTTTCAGTTCTTGAGTTCCAATGCGAAAACGCAAGTAACAATGTCAGAACGATCAGTCGGTTTTATATGTGGGAGTGAAGCAATAGCTATTTCAGATCATTGCGGATTGTAGGTTAGAGTTATGAAAACAGCCTCTCGTCTCTCCCCTCGTGCCCTGGTGCCCTGGTGCTCTCGTGCCCTGGTGCTCTCGTGCCCTGGTGCCCTCGTGCCCTGGTGCTCTCGTGCCCTGGTGCCCTCGTGCTCTCGTACCCTGGTGCCCTCTGGCCCTCGTGCCTTGTGCTCTCGTGCCCTGGTGCCCTTTGGCCCTGGTGCCCTGGTGCCCTCGTGCCCTGGTCCCCTCGTGCCCTCGTGCCCTCGTGCCACGGTGCCCTCGTGCCGTTGTGCCCTGGTGCCCTCGTGCCCTGGTGCCGTCGTGCCCTCTGGCCCTCTCTTCTCTTCTCTTCTCTTCTCTTCTCTTCTCTTCTCTTCTCTTCTCTTCTCTTCTCTTCTCTTCTCTTCTCTTCTCTTCTCTTCTCTTCTCTTCTCTTCTCTTCTCTTCTCTTCTCTTCTCTTCCCCTTTCCTTTTCTTTTCCTTTTCTATTCTTCCTGTTTTCTTGTTTTTTGCATTCTTTCTCCATTCGCTTGCTTTCTACGTGATTCTCAATCTCTCCTACTGTAACTTAGATCCTTGTCATTGTCACAAGTTTCATATTCAATCTCTACATTGCCTTCAGCGTCATCATCAGCATCATCATCTGAACTTTCATCCATGATCTGCAGAGTAGTGTCGATCACCACGCAAGGTTTCATCCAGTGTTACTTTGTTAGATAAAACACACTTAAGGGAATAAATAAACTGCACTAACAAAAAATTTTCTATTAATACTATTGATACGTAAATATGACGTACAGATGCCTCAAACTAGGAAGCTGCCTGGAGAGGGGAAGTAGTAGAGCTAACGGAGGGGGCTCACCTAGGCTCCGATACCAAGGTATAGTCATATTATCTGAAAAGTTTACCTCTTGACAATTTATTCAAGATGTACCCTCCCTATGCAGCCTTCTCAACTGTTATTAGAACTGAGCTGTACCGTTCTAATCCACAGTGCACAGCAGTAGGCGGACAGTGGTAGGGAAGAAGTGCTCTATGCGCCTGCGCGAATGAGACAGCTTGCTAATTTGAGCCATCTGTACACTTACAAATAATTATATTTCATTATAAGTTGGCCAAGCGTGTAAGTTGCAGCCTGCTGTCACGACTACTATAGTCAGCAACTGAAAGACGGAGGCATAGCTAGAAGAAGGAGGTGCTCTCTTGGCGGGAAAAGTAGTGAGGATCAATTGTTTATCCATTATACGTGAAAATTACGTACGACAAAAGTTTTAAACAATGGCATTACTTCCTTGTGAGCAGGAAGAAAACAAGTGTTTGATCACAGTATAGAGATATGTTCTCTATACTGTGGTTTGATTTCCACATATCCTACAAGTTTAATACAAGTAGTGTTAAGTTCATAACAATAACCTTAGTATCTCGTTATCATTATATTACTTCTCTTCAAATAATTATCTACAGTCAGATGGAAAGAAGTTTATGAGATTATACGTTCTCGTGCATAAAATCGAAACTTCACGTTGATGTCGATGTTATAGGCATTCCTAATTTATAGTCCCAACAAATGTTGACGCAACATCCGTCGATCGACCACGCTGTTACGTAAGTTTTATAGTTTTCTAGCTGAAAGTACCCGGCGTTGCACGGGTTTTCCTTTCTGCTTCTATTTTTAATTGAACGGGTAATTAAATTTTCGGAAATCTCGAAAACCTAACTTTAGACAACCATAACAAATTGGTTTTACTAAGCTTTCTTCGCCCATAAAGATGAATCTTTACTTAACGTCACTTACATTAATTATTGAACTCCTTAGCCAAATGCCTGCCAGGGTTAACTAAATTTAAAACAGTTTTAGATCAGGCACCGAGAAGAAAACATTTCATCATGTGCTTCACATTTATTTTTTTTTAAATTTATATATTTATTTGTTTTGTTTATTTATGTATTCTGGTATAGATAAGGCCATTAGGTCTTCTCTTCCACACCGCCAGAAATACAAATAAAATAATAGAAAAATCAAACTACAGTATAAACAAAGTAAAACCCAACGAAAATATATACAGACTACAGTCACACAATCTTTAAATGAGTTAACATTGTCTTGAAGTTCAGCAAAACAAAAACACACCCTTCGATCTCTATACGCCCCCTTAGTGTTGCCTCAATGTTCTACGGATCTTACATTTTATTTCTACCGGTCAGTTACCGCTAAATTTCAAGTACCTTATCTTAGTCGTGGCTGTCAGGGTATTAAATAATTTTTCTGCCGTCTTCTTTCCTCCCCACCACAAATGTGACGTACTGAGGCAGAGATAAAATAATTATAAGATCTGTACATTGATCTGAAGCTGTGCTGACATACATTTCACGTAATTTTATGTCTACGTGTGCTTTCAATTGAACTTCAGAGAGCTGACGGTAATTAGGGAATTCCCTTGTTCCCAGTCTGAATCCGTTGGGGTGTCATCGTGAGCCGAAATTTATCTGTCTATCGGTCGTACCAAATAATCAATATATACATATATAATTCAGTTTATATTGGAAGATTTTTTATCCCTTGACAGCTGTACGTCCGCTTATATCACACCCGGGCTTTTTAAATATGACTCGAGATATTACATCTAACAAATTCAGAACATATTAAATATATTACTTTTTATTTTATATACAGACTGCAGATAGAGTATAATTTTGCAAGAAGTCAACATAAATAATAATATTCTGGAAGACATATGTTATAGAAATGAAGTGACTGTTCTTTCCACAACGCTTAACATTTTACACTGGCAACATGATTACACAGATAGAATTTCGCAATAACACATTATTGGACACGGACAATAATATTTTGAAAGATACGTATTTTAGGATTAATATAGTGTTATTTTCAGTGGGCTTACGTATATTCACATACTACAGTAGAAACATGACAGAAGTATCATTGATATGCATACAATTCGTTTTTCCCTCTTTTGTTTTATTTTTTTTATTTTACTAGGTTATTTTACGACGCTTTATCTACTTCTTTGGTTATTTAGCGTCTGAATGAGATGAAGGTGATAATGCCGGTGAAATGAGTCCAGGGTCCATCACCGAAAGTTACCCAGCATTTGCTCATCCCTCTTTTGTATAAATGTGTATATATGTTCAGGTGTGCTCACTCGAAAGCAAGTTACGCAATTTATTTACAATGTGAAAAACATGGAGTTTTTAAGTGAATGCCTGCAACTTTGAGTGACTATCTTTGAGCTTTATTTTACAACGGTCATTACGAATGCTAGTCGCACTGAAATGGCAGTTGCTTAAAATCGAATGGCATGTTAATGGCTACCATAGGAATATGTGGGATAAAATCATCTTTTCTTTTCGTTTTGCCAGTTCATACTATCACTTCTGTTACGTTTGGCATGAGTTTTTTCACACCAATTCCTGTTCCATTGCATACTTTTTGTGGATCAATATTTCGCAATAGTACTATTGGTGATTCAATATTAAGTATTCAATTATGTGTTGACAATCCTTGCGATTTCAAAGAATTCAAGAATTCAGTTGGATAAAACACAGTCTGCTCACTATATACAACTATCTCGAGAAACACATAATATGGTTCTGGACTGCATAAAGATACTTAATGCATGAATTGTCTAGATTTTGGCCTTCATGATGTATCTACAATGTTATTTTATATCGTTTTGCTTTTTCCATGGCCTCATGAAAGTCGATGTTGAATACAACAGACAAAAATAAAGAACAATTGACTGTAGAAAATTGCATTTAATATTATACATTAATATTTTACCGTATATATTTTTATGTTTTTATCTTTTTAATTAATTTGACGTCTATTTGTCCGATTTTAATGTAGCCTATGTTCTTCTCCTGGTTATGAAGGTTAAATGTGCAAACTTTGACACAAATCGGTCAAAGCGTGTAGATTTGTATAGAGAACATACATACATACATGCATACATACATACATACATACCCACATTCACTTTTATTTATATATATATATATATATATATATATATATATATATATATATATATAGCGCCGTTATTCAGTATATTATAGAAATGAAGATCTAATATAAAATCTTCTTCCTATGCGTCTACTTACTTAAGGCCCCAAAAGATTTCACTTTCATATCATCAGTATACCATTATGTGTTGCATTAACTATAATAATAATTTCATTTTTAATGGTAATAATGTCACCAAACATTCTTAAGTTTTGTAGTTCTTAATATCGAATACACAGCTCTACTCGGAAAACTACAGACCAGAGAATCAGACCTGTAAATTATTTTTATACGTTATCAAAAAATTACACAAATGAATATCGACATATAGGCATTATGAAGTGAAAGAATCTGACCCATCTGAACTTTACATAAGTATCCTGTCTATTGTTTATTGTAGTGAGTGTTTTGTTTTATTCTGAAATGCAATTTAATTAGTTCTCAAAACTGACGAAAGATGGATTTTGGAAAATAGGAAAATGATGTAGGAAAAGTGACATTTCACTTAAAACTACTATCTTTCTGAAAAACGTTGGGTTCCAAGCTTCAAAATGAGGGGTCATTTATTAAAATTCATTCAACCGTTTTCCCGTAATTTTCATTACCAGTTCAAATTATATATATATATATATATATATATATATATATATATATATATATATATATATATATAGATGTGTATTTTTCTCTCTTTTTCTCTTTCTTCTTTATTCTTGCTCTTGTGTTCTATTTATTGGTTTGAATTAAGTTGCTTACTGTATTTAGTAAACTGTGCTTGTAAATTTTATGTGATATTATTGACTAAGACCACACCGTACACGAGCCTGGCTCTTACGGTAGTGGCTAGAAACATTTCAGTTTTATAAATTTAATTTGTACTCACTACCTAGCTAGTTAAATAAATAAATAAATAAAAATAAATAAATGAATAAGTAAATAAATAAATAAGTAAATAAATAAATATAAATCAATAAATAAATAAGTAAATAAATAAATAAATAAGTAAATAAATAAATAAATAAAAATAAATAAATTAATAAATAAGTAAATAAATAAATAAATAAATAAGTAAATAATAAATAAATAAGTAAATAAATAAATAAACGAATGAATAAGTAAATAAATAAATAAGTAAATAAATAAACAGGTAAATAAATAAATAAATAAGTAATTAAATAAATAGATAAATAAATAAATAACTAATAAATAAATAAGTAAATAAATAAATAAGTAAAAATAAATAAGTAAATAAATAAATAAGTAAATAAATAAATAAGTAAATAAATAAATAAGGAAATAAATAAATAAATAAGGAAATAAATAAGTAAATAATTAAATAAATAGGTAAATATATAAATAAGTAAATAAATAAATAAGTAAATAAATAAATATAACCCCTCGGAGTTCTCATAATATCTTAAAATATATAGGCTACCTAATATTCAGAATAAGTTGTATCTGTTTTAATTTTTCGCTTTTGTATGCAATAGAAATTGGTGATAATCCTATAAAACTGTCTTTCGTAAATAACGCCTACACAATATTACACACATGACAAAGTTTTAACATACTTTTAAATTCAGGCCAATTTTCTCAAGCTCTGCGATATTGTTTCTAATATTTGCCATTATTTACCATTATGCAGTTAATATTAGAATACAAAGATGAAGAGGATTCGAAGCATGTTGCGACGATAAAATGGTGTGAAAACCTATGAAAAACATGTTGTAAACATGTGAAAGGAAAGAACATGTAGGCTAATTTCACCCTTATGATTTTTGAGTAGCCTAAAGGGAGAGTCTCTGACTTATTTTATTACTCGGTGATTGTAGCCTAAATTAATTACGATGCATCGCCCAATCTGGCAGACACTAACTGACTCCAGTCACTGTTGCCAACATATCGCCCTACAATCTCGCTAACTTTTCAACAAAAAGTAGCTAAATCTCTCCAAAGTTTGTTTAAAAATTCCCAGAAAAGTCGCTAAAAATTAATAATAAATATCACTAAAAAATAAGAAAAACATACATATGCCGAGAAAAATATAATTTCCTTGTCGTCACCCTCTTGGTTGTGATGTTGAGGTGGAAGGTGTGGGAACAGCTGATCCAATCGTTGACACCACACTTTCTGGCAAATTGTAAGTGTGGAAATTTTCACCCAAGCGTTTGACCACAATTTTTTTTTTGTGAAATCTAACACTTTTTAAATCTTATGTATTAAAATATATTCAAATCATCAAAAACTACAGTCTCATTTGCTTCACACGAACTGTCGGTACAAAATTCCAAAACTCAATTGCCTCGGGTCGGTTCGGAGTGGAAAATCTCCGCGTTGCGGGAAGAACCAAGAATTAGCTCGAGTTCGCAACAAGTCACGTGACAGTCAAAGTTGCCACCGTTTAAGGGTGTTGGAGCAGTGGCATTGAGAGAGAGACCTAACCCGTGAGAATCATTGAATCAGCATCTTTCACCCCTGATCACTGATCACAAATATACGAGATCAGGGCTTTCACGTATGAATCATTAGACTACTCAGTCTTGCACCCATGCCTCTTCTAAAACTAAGAAGTGCAGGACTTCAGTTGAATGCTTTAGCTTAAAAGAGAGGAAAAAGTGGAAGAACATAAAAATCAGCAGAAAAGTCGCTAATCGTATTTTACAAAATTTGTCGCCGAGACTGATTCAAAATTCCCTAGATTTAGTGACTTATCGCTAAATATGGTAACACTGATTCCAGTTCGGTAGAAACACATTGTTGCTTCATATTGGGGCAACTTGACAACGGTCAGCGAGAGGAGTTTTCCATTGTTGTAGTGCTTTGTCTTCATCTGTTTAGTTGCAATGGAATAAAATTCAAACGTAAATTAAATTATGAACATCCTGTGTAAAATATTAGAAAGTGGCAGTACAAGGAAGAAAAGGGGAGAAAGGCAGATAATGGGACAGTAGAGCGGAAAAGGGATAAAGGGCCCAAAACGGGGAGGGAGGTGCTGGAAAATTGTCTCCATTCTCATACGGAGGCAACGTTTCTCACACAGACCTCCTCTGTACCTACTGAAAGGTGCGCACCTAAATATCCTAACCCTGGTTATTACAACACAGATAGCCTATCGCATTCTTTGTTTATTCCTCCTTTGTACAGGGTATAAGCAGAGCATTTAATATTAGCCCTCGATTGTATAATTGTGTAGCCAAATTGCACCCATAACTTCTAATATTATGTAACCCACTGAAATATAACAAGACAATTAAAAACGTGTCAATGTCTTCAATTTCATTAAGTAATTTGTATGTGCATAAATCAATCAGTCCATATTAAATTTGTATTCTCTAATTTCGTACTTCTTTGTGTATATATTTCTTATCCGTTTTGTTTCATTTTTCATAAATAAACTGTCGTAGTTGTTTGCCGTACAAAACTATTCTTCTCTATGTTCATAATATATTACATTATGTGTCTGCATTGTGGCTCTTATATTTCTATATTCCTCTCCTATTGAAAATGTTTCTGAACTGCGACCGAACACGAAAACTGCTCATTCGGTTCTCAAAATTATTAAACAACATCATGTCCTTTTATTTACACTTATGTATTTTTTACTCTATTTTTATTGTGTATAAGTATTTTTATGCTCGACCATGCCGAAACGTAATAATTATACACCTGGCAGCAGACCTTTAATGCATGTCATTAAAGTACACCTACTCATTAAAGGTCAGGTCTTTCAGCCAATGACGACTCAGATTACAACTGTTCAGCCAATGAGAAATCACCTTTGTGCCATTATAAAACCGCAAGTATCGATTATTCTCGGATATGCAATCGAAAGACAACTAGCGAAACGTCACGTAGGCTGGAAATCCAATACTGTCGCAGAAGGTTATGTTCTGTTACTATAATAATTAGCGTTAATTGTAAATAATGTTCAAATAAATTCAATTTGTCATCTCGTTTTTTCAATTCAAAATCAATTTCCAGGTTTTATCAAGATTAATGTTCATGTTATTCTGTAGATTATATCAAGGTCAATGACATTCGTGCCTCGGAAAAAATCAATACTTTCGCGTCTGCGCACATCTCACAATTTAGGTCAGTTCCGCTCCTCACTAAGATAACCATAACATGAATAATTTCAAGTTAGAAGTATGGTCGAGCATAAAAAGTCGTATGAAACTTGCCTATAATGGTAATTAAGACGCTCGTATGAAAAAATATTCGCGTCTTAATTACTACCATTATAGGCTCGTTGCATAATGTACTAATGTGTATTTTTTATCACAAAAAGTAAATTTATATTTCCACAATGTAAATAAATCTGAAATTAAAAATATATATAACATTGGTGATTTGTTTTTAAAATAAGGTCAAGCCGTAGGCCTACTGTTATTAGTCCTGTTCCTAGACATCAATGTCACCCCACTTCACGCTCTATCATTTAACATGTGTGTAGAACACGTCATGTGTATTTCCACGTATGTAGTCTACATTACATACATACATACAGACATACATTACATACAATCATACATACATACAATCATACATACATACATAAATACATACATACATACATTACATACAATCATACATACATTCACACATAAATACATACACACATACATTACATACAATCATTCATACATACATACATTACATAATACATACATACATACATTCATACATTGCATTACATACATACACTTACAGTATTAATAATAGTTTGTATTACGTTGTAAAATCATTCAGCAGTATGCAGTACTGATAAGATTTTCTTATTTTTCAGCTTGTATTGCCTATCACGCTCTTCAAGTGCAGTTCGTGCGACACGAGCGGAATGCAGGCAATGCGTGGTGGATCTGATTCCTCCGGACTGCAAGTTGCCGTCAACACTACACAGCGCAGCAGTCACGACAGCAACATTGGGCTGGGCTTTGACGACGAGACGGATGTGAGAGGCAGTGAAACAAACACAACTACACTTACCGACGAAGAGCTCTGCAACGAGTCCGCAAGAGACAATGCGCACGAATTAGGACAATTAATTGCGAACGAAACAAGCGAAGTGAATGCTTTAAATGCCACACTGCAAAATTTGCGCGACAATGTATTAGACTTAACGTGGTCGTTCATAAACAATCACGAAGAAAATGTGGGGGGAAACGCAATAACTGTGGTTAATAAGTATCTTGCAAGTATGAAGTATTTTGTGTCTAAGTTGAAGAGCCTAGATAGACTCATTCGAGAATATAATTGTGCACACAGACATCTGAACACAAATGTGGCCGCCATACCTGTTCAGGATCACGAAGAAAAGCTTCGGAATGATCAAAATGCTTTTCATAAATTCAAATTCTTTCACGATTTAATAAACAGGTATTATAAGTGGGAAGCTCTGAAGGCCCAAAACAACAACCTGACCGAGCTATACAACAGCTGGCGGCGGTTGCCATGCCTCCGGGAGGCCGTGCAGAACATGGCGCTGGTGAACAATCTGACAGTCGACATGCTGCAGGATGTCAAAGCTTTGTCTAATTTCACACAAGCTAATGGCATGGATGATGTTTACATTACAAGTTTTACAGCGTATTTCCAAGATGTTGCGTATTGGGAATATTTACTTGAAAATGGAACAAAGGAATACGAAAATGCCAGCGAATATTTACGGGTGGAAACATTCAGGATTACGCTACAGGAATACGTGCAGCCGGCTGTACAGGGAATCATTTTCTTCGTAGGAATCGTGGGCAATGGAGCGCTGCTGTTCATCTTCGGGAAGCACGCAAGCATGCGCACTGCTGCCAACTTGATGCTGATAAACCTCGCAGTGGTGGACACGCTCAATCTCATTGTCAACATCCCAGCCTTTTACTTCTACGCATTGTCGTCCGCTTGGAGTCACGGGCCCCTCCTCTGCAAGGCCTACAAGTTCCTCCGCCAGCTTTGCATCGGGGTGAGCGCATACTCCATCGTGTTCATCAGTCTGCAGAGGTTCTTTGCGCTGTCCAGGGTCGTCCAGGACCGCCGCTGTGGCTGCCGGCTTCCAGCTACTGCGAAATCGGTGTTGATCCTCTTCTCCGTCTGGTTGATCGGCTGCTTGATAGCTTTGCCTCACACGATGCACGCCGGCGTTTACAACGGGAACTGCTACGGGGCACCGGATGGAGAAGAGCGGTACCTCACGGACATCACGCTGCTGGACCTGCTGGTGGTGTGCGTCATCCCGCTGGCAGTCATCGCGGCGCTCTCTCTGGTGTCGGCCAGGCGCCTCAAGACCAGTGTGCAGCAGTTTCCGGGGGAGTCCGTAGGCGTGGAGAGAGTGATCCGGGCCCGGATAGTCAGCTCCAACGTGCTCGTCATCCTCACAGTTGTATCTGCTGTCAGCTACCTTCCGTTCTACATCTTCTTCTTCCTAAACGCGTGGGCCGGTTTATCGATGGACCCTCGGACTTACTACACGCTCTTCATGATCACTTACACACTGCTCTTCAGTAACTCCTGTTTCAATCCCATAGCCCTCTTTATGATAAGCAGGAAATTTCGAAGTTATTTCAAAAGATATTTGATGTGCTATAAAGAAATAGATATAGATTTAACCCAAAAAAGATCTTCAACGGGAACTACATCGACAATAGTTGAAAGTAAATTGTAACATTTGTGGCAAAGATCTCTACATGTTTGTAGCTGTATGAATGCTATCCTTTTCTTCTTATTATTCTTCACCTTACGGTTTAGGAATGTCTTTTACGTCCTCACAGAAAATCTATCCTTTTGCTGCTCTGCCCACAATTCCCTTCCTTTCTGATAGCACGTTCAGAACCTTGCGTCATAGCCCAGGATGCTGAAAACTTACATAGCAGAGCACAAAGAGGATGTCAAAGTGTTTAAAAACAAGAACGAAGTGTCCAGGTGCTTCATTATTTTAACATGCGTCAACTTCAAAGTTGCAATTTTACATTTGTGGCTACACAAGTGAAAAGAAAACTGTCATATGGTATTAACGAATGTTTTTACTGCAAATGCACAATATGTTACTTCCAAGGCTGAGTGGGAGAATCTAGTGTTTAAACACAATATATTCGGAATATGTATGATAATAACTTCCTTGTGTTAAATATTGTTAACGTACCTTGTTAACATGTTTCGACCTATTTTTCGGTCATCTTCGGAACTGGTCATTGTTGGTCTTGGCGCCTCTTGTTTCCTGTGTGGATGCGTGTTCGTAGTGTAGTCAAAGAGTGTGTGTGTTTTGAAGTTGAGTTGTGTGTTGAGAATATCGTTGGGGTGTGTTTTCGTGTGTCTGTATATTTCATATTGTTCTAGTGTGTTGAGTTCCTGGCTTTTTGGTTGGATGTGCAGTATTTCCATGTCTGTATTGATGTCTCTGTAGGTGTGGTTGGCATTTGTGATGTGTTCTGCATATGTGGAGGTGTTTTGTAATTTTGTTATGGCTCTGGTGTGTTCTTTGTAACGTGTTTGAAATGATCTGCCTGTCTGTCCTATGTAGAAGTTGTTGCAGGGGTTGCATTTGAGTTTGTATACGCCTGTGTGGTTGTATTTGTTGTGGTTGTTCCGAACAATGGACACAGACTACTCAACATACCAATGAACCAACAGGATTATAACGAAGAACTAAACACAATCAAATACATAGCACAAGAAAACGGATACAACCCCAACATAATAAACATAATACGTAAGAGAAAACAATACCACAAAAAACATAAGAACACAACACAAACACAAGAACACAAAAAATACATCACACTAACATACGATAACAAAAACATACATAAAATTGCATCCTTATTCAAGAAATTAAACTATAACATCGCATACAGAACAAATAACACTTTACAAAAACATCTCAACACACAAACAAACAAATACAACCACACAGGCGTATACAAACTCAAATGCAACCCCTGCAACAACTTCTACATAGGACAGACAGGCAGATCATTTCAAACACGTTACAAAGAACACATCACAGCCATAACAAAATTACAAAACACCTCCACATATGCAGAACACATCACAAATGCCAACCACACCTACAGAGACATCAACACAGACATGGAAATACTGCACATCCAACCAAAAAGCCAGAAACTCAACACACTAGAACAATATGAAATATACAGACACACGAAAACACACCCCAACGATATTCTCAACACACAACTCAACTTCAAAACACACACACTCTTTGACTACACTACGAACACGCATCCACACAGGAAACAAGAGGCGCCAAGACCAACAACGACCAGTTTCGAAGATGACCGAAAAATAGGTCGAAACATGTTAACAAGGTACGTTAATAATATTTAACACAAGAAAGTTATTATCATACATATTCCGAAGTGATACAGTGTTAAAAGTTGTGTAATCAAGATGTAGAATATATTCCCTGAATAGCTGGAGAATGTGCCACTTCACGTTAGGCAAACCTTTGGTTTCTGCACGAGGCGTACCTGCACATTTCTCTCGTAAAGTCAGTGAATGCAATATTTGGTAAGAGGTGGCTCGGACGTAGTGTACCAACATAATGGCCTCCACGTTCACCCGTTTTTACACCTCTCAATTTTTTCTTCCGGATGCCAGGAATGACACAGTTTACACCACACCAATTAACGTTGAAGAAACAAACATTAGTAAACCATGTTATGAATCCAACAGAAATCATTCAGACCACTCCTGGAATTTTTTAGAGAATGCGTAAATAAAATTCTCGTTTTTCCGCTGTTATGCTTGCCAAATGTTAATGGAGCTCAATTTGAACTTGTAGGCTACTAGGGCATGTTGTATATTTAATCAATGCAGTATCTAACAGTAAGATTCCTACATTTGACTGAGCATGTTAACGTATGTAGCATCTGGGACTCCTCGTTCCTATTCTTAAAATACTTACTTTGGGGTCCCCTTTGTATTCTCAACGGGTAAAGGTTGGTAATATTGTGATGCGAGTAATATTGTGATAGTTCTTTTTGGGAATCTGTTACAATTTTACTGAGCGAGAGAAGAACCGGTTTTGTGCAGAAACTTGTCCTCGAACATTCCCTGATCTTCCTTTTGCTCAGTAAAATTGTAATAAATTCTCAACAAGACTTATCACAATATTACTCATATCACAATTTACCAACCTTTACCCTATATAGTTTTTCAGTACCTACACTGCATATCAGTTGTTACAACAGTCTTCAATTTAATTTACTATTCCTTCCACATTTAATTCTTGCGTCATGATTTCATTTCTAGTTTGGTCTTGTTTCGTGCAGTCTTTCGTTCCTCTCATCAATCCGGTATCGTATTTTACCCAGATGTTGTTGTGTGGTTACCCAACTCGCAAGCAAGTAGCCACTGTTTTGTTTCTTGTCTGATTTTATTATTCAGAGTTTTGTGTATGATGTGAATCATTTAATTTTCTTAATTTCTTGTTTTTATCTTTATGTTAGCAATTTCATTTCTAAGATAATTGAAATGTGTAATTTGTTATACAAATTTCTTTTCAATAATAATACACTCAGGGACAAAAAAAACCGGACACTTTAATATTTGCTGGTATTTTGCAAAACATTATCTTCTCTTACAATATTATGGTAGCCATCTGTTGTTATGGAGACGTGTATACATTGTTGATTGTTTTTTGTTTTATAAACAACCCATTACAACCAAATATTCCAGTTTTGCTTTCGGAGTCTCAGCTATAGCAATTTTGTCGCAACAATTTTGTGCTTCATTATCGTTATCATTCGTTATTTCTTTATTTTTACATTTTCTGAGTTTAAGTGGGGTTGTAACTTTTGTCTTAAAACAAGATGCGACCTGAAGATGTGGCTCGAGCTGTAGTCCTTTACGATGATGGACGCAGTGTACGTTACATTGCAAATGTTATGAATATGACTAGAAGCACAACCCATGATGCCATAAAACGGTATAGAGAGGCCGTAGAATATACCAGAAGACCAGGTTCGGTTCGTCCAAGAGCTACAAATTCAAATGAAGACAGGTATATAGTGTTGAGAGTTCTTAGGGAGCGCAACCTGCCAGCTACTAGTGTAGCCCAGCAATTTGTCAACATGCATGGACGCCCAATTTCGGCCAAAACAGTTAGAAGGAGGTTGAAAGCAAGTGGACTGATATCAAGTAGACCTGCAACTGGTCCCATACTTCTCAGGATGCATCGAGTTGAACGACTACGTTTTGCAAATGATCACAGGGATTGGAGAAATGGACAGTGGAGCTGTGTTCTGTTCACCGATGAGTCCCGTTTCAATCTGTGCTCACCTGATGGACGTGAAAGAGTTTGGAGAAGGAGGGGAGAACGATTTTCACAGTGTTGCATTTCCGAAAATTTGCCGAATGGAGGTGGTGGAGTGATGGTTTGGGCAGGAGTGTGTACGGATGCTCGTACAGAGTTGGTTTTTGTTGAAAATGGAAGACTAACAGCTGATAGGTATATAAATGAATGTTTGGCTGATCATGTTGTGCCATTTGGCCAATTTGTAGGCGATAATTTTGTTTTAATGCATGATAATGCACGGCCGCATATTGCCCATGCGGTCGGAGATTATCTCCAAGAAGTGGGAATCCATGTTCTTCCATGGCCAGCAAGGAGTCCAGACATGAACCCAATTGAACACGTGTGGGATATGCTGGGACGCCGTGTTAAGAATAGAATCGTTACAAGAGTTGAGGCGAGCACTTGGCGAAGAATGGGAACTTATTCCTCAAGAAGACATTGCTAACCAAATTGAGAGCATGCCAAGACGTATGGATGCAGTTATTCAAGCCAGAGGGGGTAATACCCGTTACTAAAAAGAGTTTTTAATGTTTAAGGCACCATAAAATGAAAAAACAGTTAGACCATAGTTATACGCCCTTTGTAATTTTTTGTAAATTTTCTCATCAGAGATTTTTTTTCAAATGTTGTCGTATAAGGTGCTAAATGAAACATTATTTTGTTTAAATGGGGTTTGTTTCAGTTTGAAATAATTGACAACAAAATACAAGCAAATATAGAAGTGTCCGGTTTTTTTTTGTCCCTGAGTGTAATTTGGATTCTAACAGGAATTTTATGTTCATTTTTATTTTTCGATATTTTAAAATTATACATTTTACATATTTGGTTTAATCGATGAAGAATGGATTGACCATGATCTGTATTACTGCTTCTTCTGCATTTAATAAAATTATATTCAAATTTAGAATAATGTCATCTTCGTATGTGTGCATGCATAAAAAAAAGAACCACACGTCGTCCAACGAGGTAAACAGGAGATTACATTTTATTTTTTTTTAATTCCACTGAATGTGTTGAAAGAGGACACAACAGTAGTCACTTATGACAAGGAGTGAAGCAGCTTTCTTGTTGAAAGCAGCGGATATGCTGCAGCCTCTAGACGGAAGATGAAAAACCGCAAGTGAAGAATTTTTAAATACCCAAGGGAAATCCTAACACACGTTGTGGTTTTCCTTATTAGATTATGGCATTATCAAGAGGGGTAAAAAGTGATATTTAGTCTGATATGCATTTGTCAAAAGTTTAAAGAAGAAAACAGGTCTTGATTGGATTTTTTAAATTTAATTGAACGAAAATGAACTTTTCTAAGGTATGTACCATAGTAATAATTTTACAGTCAACTTTTATCGATCCTAAAAGAC
Source organism: Periplaneta americana (assembly GCF_040183065.1). Classification (NCBI taxonomy): domain Eukaryota; kingdom Metazoa; phylum Arthropoda; class Insecta; order Blattodea; family Blattidae; genus Periplaneta; species Periplaneta americana. Next base: position 188,410,442 of record NC_091123.1, on the reverse strand, counting down.
AATACGTAACAGGTCAAAAAGCATTTAGTAATATAGTTTTTGCACAGAAATCGTGTAGTATCGAAATGTTTGTTTTCTCTAACTTAAGAACTGCGTAATAACGGGGCTGGAAACAGGCTTCGCTTCATTCGAAAAGTCACGTGGGAAAGTAACAGCCCGCCCCGCCTAGCGGTGATGAAGCGCATCAGCTTTCGGGAATAAAATCTCGCGGCTTGTACATTACATTCCAGATGGGAGTATCTGCCTTGCTTCCTAATAAGTGCTCAAACAGTGGACCGCTACAAAATAGCACGACACTTTCGTACGATTTCTTTCTAATACTGTATACCAGTGATGTCAAAGCAAGCGCATTTTTCTGACCTTGACGTCGTGCGCGGGCATTAAGCGCTAGGTATGCTAGGAGGAATAAGCAGCCTGTTGGATTAAGAAAACAGCGATGCACAAACTTCAAACGGAACGTGAAATTTTATGTCGTTATTTTTATATGGTTTCTTTCTGTTTGTTATTTTCTATATTGTCTGTAAAACAAAAGTACTAACACCTATTTCTTAGCCTAATATTGCAGTTGTATTTAAACGTTAATAACATAATAAAGAGTAAAGAAGAAATATTCACACAAATTCCATAATAACTACAACTATACTGTACTAAATAAATTAAACACATCATTCCTAAAGAAAGGTTATCCCAAAGAAAGACACTGAATATGACATGATAAGTTGGAATTGATATTGATGGTATCTTTAGCCTTATAAAAGTATTTAAAACAATATTATAGTACAAAGCAAAGTTGCCTAGGTATATGTTTTAACTGTAACTAATATTACATAATAAAACTCTTATCGCATTATGCTTTTAGGTGATATTGGTGCGCAACTTCCTGTTATCAGAATATTAAATTATCTCGAAATCTGCTGAAGCTATAGAGCTGACGTTTTACCAACACATAGGCACATATATTTTGTTTGTGATGTGACAGTATTTGCTTTGTTAATTCATTTCCTTACAAACATTTTCCATGCGAATATTTTCAAACATTTTAATACACTATCTTCAGTAATACGTATTTACGATATATTAGATTTACAAAAACATTGTTTTAGTACCTGTAAGGCTACTAAACAAACATATCTGAAAATTTCATTTTTGTGTAAAAAAGTTGAGAAAATATTCCTTTTGAATAAAAAAGCAAACTTGTGAAAAATGAGCATTAAAATTAAAACTTACATTCTTATAATGCACTTATACTTCTCAGACAAATCTAAAAATTAACATGGATACGGTTTTAATAAGTTCTCTTCCCTTTATCTATTGAATCAGTGCTGGCCATCCCTGAATATAGCTCGACCACGCGGCATATACTACCTTTTTCGTCTGTCTCTTTCCTTTCCGCTGTAAAGCGCTCAGACTCTCCTGGGCTCTAAAGCGCGCGCTTGCTCCTATGGGCATCAGTTGACATCACTGCTGTATACGTATCATATATCAGATTCGCTGTTCTGATGTGTACTGCACTTCACGAACTAAACTGAACTGCAGTGAATGGAAGTCAACTGTATACTAACGCTGTATCAGCCTGTGTTAGCTGTCTATACTACACAACACGAAACCTTCCCACGTCCGATACAGCGAATGTACACACTATTTTTCTTCATAGCACAAAGATTTCTGTAGCATTACAGGACGCAAAACCTTTCCTCAGCACCAGAAAACGTCATTGTTGCGTACAACGCCGCTTATGGTCAAATGAGTAACAGCGAAAAAACCGGATGATGTATTGTCACAGGTGTTACAGTATCTGTTGCATGCTGATTCACATACCAGGCAATGCATTTGTAAGTTACTGAAAGAGGACTTTCTTTATAGACATGGTATAATAGTACCTCACATAACTTCCCAAAAATGTAGCTACACTAATAAAACTTGTCTTTTCCCTGGTAATATACAGAATGTTCTGAAGAAAGGTTCCAATATTTAGAGAGGAGGTAGTATGTATCAAAACAGTAAATAAAAGCTCTACACACATGGGTTCTAAACTTAATATCTTCTTAGAAATTAGCAAATGTTTACCATCACTGTGAGCTCTTTGGGAAGAAACAAATGAAAAAAACAGAATGCAACCGTTTGTCACTATGTATTAGTTTCGTGTCTGTTGAATAGGAGCATGTTTTGTTTTTTGCCCAATAGCTCACAGTAGAAGATATGCTGCTCTTATAGACTAGTGATGATAAACGTTTTGTTTATTTTTCAGAAGTTATTAATTTTAGTGTCAATATTTGTAGGACTTTTATTTCTTGTTTTAATGCATACTACCTCCTCTCTAAATATTGGAACCTTTTTTCAGAACACCGTGTATGAAAGCAATATTACATGTTTATGCTTTACAATGAAACAGAGATAAGCTGATTCAACTGTCAAATGTTCACAGATTATCTGCTTGTTTGCACTGCAACTCTTCCTTGCAACGGACCTCATACGTCTCTCGGCATTTGCAGAAGTTACTCACCAAAGTACTTTGATGGATTTGGAACAAACGGGATCAACCACCATGTCCATTATCAGGAAGAGGAGTGACGCAGCATCCAGATTAAATCGGTTTAAAGTTGCCGATTCGAAGAACAGAAAACATTTAATCTTAAATTACCTCCTATCACCCGACGAAGAGTCCCTGGAAACCGTCCTTAATGCAAGTAGGGACTACCACGAAGATAATTTCAAATGTTCAAAGCAGCAAGACAACTGCACTCGAAAAGGTTTGGTTGAAGAACTGGAGAATGGAATCAACGTGACGGAACTAATAAATCAATTTGAAAAAGCTGCTAGAGAATATCTTAAGATACACATCGACACTAATCGCACCGACGAACTCATTGCCCGGTACTCAAACAGCAGGACTCTGTCTAACATCAAGCCGCTCACCAGGTCGTTGAGAGATCTGATTCAGCTCCAGCGGAGTTTTCTTGAAACGGTAACATCGCCGACCGGCGAAGTGCTGCAAGAAATGACGAACGAGTTGAACTTAACACATTGGCAAATAGATTTAAATCTAAAATGTCAAACACTGAAGCATCTCGAAAACGTAGAATTTAAGTTACTGCTGCATGATTACATTCAACCGGCTCTTCAAGGGGTACTCTTCATTGTTGGACTCCTGGGCAACGGAGCGCTGCTGCTGATCTTCGTGAGGTGCGGGGACATGCGCACCTCACCCCACATGCTGCTCTTCAGCCTCACGCTGGCGGACGTACTCCACCTGCTCATCAACGTCCCAGTGTTCTACACATACTTCGCATCGGTAAGCTGGCACAAGGGAGAAGTCTTGTGCAAGCTTTACCGCTTCTTCCGACAACTAGGAATCGGCGTCAGTGTTTATTCAGTCGTAGCAATGAGCATTCACAAATACGTCGTGTTGGCTCGATTTAATGACGAGAAGAAACTTCATCATCGAATAACAAATTCTACAACTATTTTCATCACGTCATCAGTGTGGATTATTGGTGCAATGATAGCTTTGCCATACGCCGTATATGCTGAAATTTACGGAGACAAATGCTATGGATTCATCAGGTCCTTACATATCAATTACTTGAGAGGCATTACCATAATAGGGTTAATTATAATTTGTATTATTCCTGTATGCTTGGTCTGGATTTTCTCATTTTTATCTTCTAAGATTACGGGTAGAAGTTCAAAGACATTACTAGAAGAAACAATGGGCGTCGCTAACAGCGCCAGAAGTTACATCGTTAGTTCAAACATCCTCATTGCAGTCGCAATCGTCTCCGCTATTAGCTACATTCCATTTTACTCTCTTGAATTCTATATTGAATGGATATATGGAGATACAGAATCAAGGTTATATTATTGCATTTACAGTCTCACTTATTTGCTTGCATATGGAAATTTTTGTTTTAATCCTATAGCTATCTTTATAGCCAGCAGAAAATTTAGAGAAAGTTTTCAAAGAAGTTGTTTCTGTCAAAAGTCGGATATGTCAGATGAACATTGCTAGGAAGTATTAAGAACTCCATAGTCTGAAATGCCACTGTTTGGTGCATCACAATGGTAAATATAAATCCATATTTATAATTTTACAGGAGAGTATTTTAAGCTTTTCAAAGAGTTCAATAAATCAAAATTTATTTCCTGTCGTTTTTAACCTACGTCTTTAAAATCTCGTTCCAAGTCCTCTATAGTATTATATACAGTACATTGTCCCAACCATAAGCACGCACAAACACACGCACACAACTTTCGCTGGTATAAATGTAGTAATATTCAAAATTTAATTTCTACATATCCTGAATTAATTTTGAGCTGGGATTGAGTATAGTGGATACACAACACTTCTACATTAATAAACACTTTCAGAACCCAAAAATTTTTATTGTTAAGGATAATATTTATTTTGAAACTGGTTGTGCAACTTTTGCAGGGAAAATTGGTTTCGCTGATATCTTGTGCAGTTTTGAATATTTTAATGCTGTCTTCATTTTGTTCATAATAAGTGAAGAGTCCACTGCAAGAATGATGGATGTCATTTGGAATACATTTTACAGGAGAAGCAATTGAAAGTGTGAAATGCTTAGCGCTCAAAGCTTAACTGTGATTTTCCGATCATTACTGGACAATGACTATCAGTGTTAATGCCATATAACTCTGTATGTACATTCTATATGTCTTAAGATATGCATTGGCAGTTTTGGTTCATTTTCGACAAGAAAGTGACATCCATCATTCTTGCAGTGGACTCTTCAAGTGTATTAATAAATTCTGCCACTATCAGCTGAATATATAGAAATATTTTTGCGTATTTTTTTGCAATTAATTATAAAATTTAATTATTTTTATATGAAGAATTATTAGTGAAAGAATAACGTGAAATGATAAAACAATGCTGAAGGCAGGGTTTGTTCTCCAGTATGAAATACACTTGCTCATACAAAGTTTATGAATATTATGTAAAACAACTATTGAAGTTATGTGGAAAATAGATTTGGAAAATTTAAGTTACGGGAAATGAACGACGAACTTACCGAAAATTAGAATTTCTGTCCATATTTAAATGTCAAGTCAATTGACACAGTGCAACGTTTTAGAGAGATATTTAAACATGTTTACCATACTATTGATGTGAGTCCTTTCAACAAAAAGAAAGATAACATTTTTCGACTTCTGAAGATGTATATGTCCCCTTAATAACGACACGGTCACAATAACAGAAACATACAACTTTACAAAGAAAACTATATTAACATAAATATGTCTTACCATTATGTTAAACAGAGCCTCACATCGAGTGCATTACGCTATAAGGACATATTAACAAAACTGCAAGTTTACATTAAAGTCATTTAAATGTACAATGGTTTTTCTTATCTTCGTCTATATAATAAGTGCTTGCTTTCATTCTGTCTCATGACTAGAGTCCTGCGTTTGGTTGCCTAAAGTCTTCAAGTAACCCGCAACAGTGTAGGTATGTACGGAGTATAGTGTGACGTCATCCAACTCTACTTACTAGTTCAGATCTAACGTTCAGCAATATATATATATATATATATATATATATATATATATATATATAATAGGGGAACAACTTACAAAACTCCGTTGGTCTGCGCATGCGTCAATTTTAAGAGTGACACAACATACTATTCACCTCCTCCTTCCTGTCAGCCAATAGTAGTGTGTACTGATAGCAGTGATGCGTCAGATGACTTGTCAGTCAGTAGCGACAATGGTTCAGATTAATGGAGGGAAACTCCAGACTCCGCCTCCAGCACAGAGGTAAGGTTTAGTAACCTCCTACAACGGAGTTTTGCCAGTTGTAAATGACTGCTACAATAGAAGAATTTGGTAGCTAGCACGTCATTATAAAGTTATTTATTTACTCTGATGGAGTTAAGACCATGCCTTCTCTTCCACATGACCAGCAATGCAATACAACTACAAGAATTAGGAGAGAAGAAAATTTGTTTTATCAGAAAGAAGGAAAAATTATTCCTTTGAAACACTTTAAGATGCTTACAATCATTGATTTCAATTTGTACAGTCTCGTAAAGCAAGCATTCATGTGTTTTATTTGAAGTTTATGCTGACAGTTATATTTTGTCATTGGTTAATTCCAAGCTTTAATTTCAGTAGATCTAAATTATGTAGCTTATATGCGTCAGGTAGGCATGGCGACTAAAAATTGTATTTGACGCCTGAATTGAGTACCTAAGTGAAAAAAAAAAAAAAAAAAAAAAAAAAAAACGTTGGATGTAACATGTTATCCAAGTGTTACATTCAACCTTATTCCACGGAGGTATTCAATTGTTTCTTGAGTTCACAATGTTTTAAGACTTAGATTTCATTTATGTCACTACAGCTAATATATTATAATATCAACAAAAGCGGTTATAGGAAAGAATTCGAATGTGCTTTTTGAATTAATATCGTTACATTTGTTACGCATCTTAAGATATTGCCCTACATAGCTTCAGAGTGTCTGTGAGAGCGTGTTAGCATTGCGTAGATATTTAATATTGTTTAATATATTCAGTAAATGTATTTTTATCTTAACTAGAATAGTTTCCTCATTGTATGTCTGGACGAAATGTGGCAATGAAGAGACTGGCTCCTGATTTTTCTTTTTAGCTTCGTCTATCCCTAATACAAATTTTATCTCTATTGCATGTAAGCTGCCTTTAAATGTACACTTCTTTATTGTTATTAAATCCAAATGGTATTCCTGTTGTTCACTGGCTTAAAAATTTTATCTCTATTGCATGTAAGCTGCCTTTAAATGTATACTTCTTTGTTGTCATTAAATCCAAATGGTATTCCTGTTGTTCACTGGCTTAAAAATTTTATCTCTATTGCATGTAAGCTGCCTTTAAGTGTACACTTCTTTATTGTTATTAAATCCAAATGGTATTCCTGTTGTTCATTGGCTTAAAAATTTTATCTCTATTGCATGTAAGCTGCCTTTAAATGTATACTTCTTTATTGTTATTAAATCCAAATGGTATTCCTGTTGTTCACTGGCTTAAAAATTTTACCTCTATTGTATGTAAGCTGACTTTAAATGTCTACTTCTTTATTGTTATTAAATCCAAATGGTATTCCTGTTGTTCAATGGCTTAAAAATTTTACCTCTATTGTATGTAAGCTGACTTTAAATGTATACTTCTTTATTGTTATTAAATCCAAATGGTATTCCTGTTGTTCACTGGCTTAAAAATTTTACCTCTATTGTATGTAAGCTGACTTTAAATGTATACTTCTTTATTGTTATTAAATCCAATGGTATTCCTGTTGTTCACTGGGTTACACGAATAAACAGATGTAGACTCACAGTACCGGTGCATGTGGGAAGACTGTTTGGTTCACTGAATCGTGAAATGTTGACTTGCATCTTGCTCGATGCACACCTAACTTGTAATCAAGGTAACCAAACACAGAACTCTACTCATGACCATTGTACTAACTTCTGAAACAACTGTTTCCAAATACAAATATTTTTATATTTTTATTTTAATAATGACTGAAGACTACAACTCGCTAACATGTAACATCCATCCCAAACTTTCTGCTTTAGCTTCCCATGTTTGCATGAAAATTTTCATCAAAATAGTTTACAGAATTGGAAACCTAAGAGTTTTATGAATCGTCGTAGATCACTCTGTATATGAACAACGTAAACAGTTAAAAACCGATGTTAACTAAGAAATTACAATGATATAGATTCCTGACACACATATTATCAAATTAAAATTTATAGCAAACCAATGGTTTAACGTTCAAAACACGTTTATTAACACCAAATTGAATTAATTTAAATGCGTGTAAAAGTTAATGGATTTATAAACGTATGTAAGTTTATGTAACATGACAACTTAAATATTCTGCAAGCTACTGATTTGTACTTAATAAAGCTTATATTTCTGTTTTCTATGTACTAATGAATGTTACGATTAAAGACTTCGTGGGTAAATAATGATAACCCACATATACAAATTGATACATTTTAATTTTTACTGCAAACACAGTGGATTGCCATATTTTTCAACCAGCATAATCCAAACATTTGTTAACATATTTACATAATTATTTCACTAAATCAAAGATAATGTGGCTTATAGGCTGTTAACAACCAGAAAACTGTCAATCTCAATTTTGAGGGTTATCGCTATTTATCCCCGAGGTCTTCAATTTTGTCTTTTATGTCTCAATAAAAATGTTACGCGCAATAAAATGACTGAACTTAAAGTAACATGAAAAATATTGTGGATTATAAAGACAAAAATATTGGCCAATATTTGATATATTTTGTTCATAGTGAATGGGGCAGTAACAATATGAGTGTGTACGGGGTAAGATCAAGGAAAGAAAAAAGCCAGGTTTGTATTTATATCTTGTACTGGAATGAATTACAATTAAACAGAAAGTGGAATACGTGCGGTTTCCTGTTCAATAGATTCTGGATTTGTTACTATAACATTATATATACTGTAGACTAGTGGCTTGTGCAGCAATTGCTGATAACTAAGTTCATTAGAAGTTCAAATTAAATGTTTTCAAATTTATTTCCAATGAAGAATACCAGACATTTTGGAAGTTATTTGCATCCATAATAATGAAACATAGGCCTACCCCTCTGAATTGTTTGCTTCATGCTAAATACCTTTTATTTAACCTATACATCTTCAGTTCTTGAGTTTCAATGCGAAAACGCAAGTAACAATGTCAGAACGATCCGTCGGTTTTACATGTGGGAGTGAAGCAATAGCTATTTCAGGTCATTGCGGATTGTAGGTTAGAGTTATGAAAATATCCTCTCCTCTCCTCTGCCCCCGTGCCCCCGTGCCCCCGTGCCCCCGTGCCCCCGTGCCCCCGTGCCCCCGTGCCCCCGTGCCCCCGTGCCCTCGTGCCCTCGTGCCCTCGTGCCCTCGTGCCCTCGTGCCCTCGTGCCCTCGTGCCCTCTGGCTCACTGGCCCTCTGCCCTCTTCTCTTCTCTTCTCTTCTCTTCTCTTCTCTTCTCTTCTCTTCTCTTCTCCTTTTCTTTTCTTCCTGTTTTCTTGTTTTTTGCCTTCTTTCTCCATTCGCTTGCTTTCTACGTGATTCTCAATCTCTCCTACTGTATCTTAGATCCTTGTCATTGTCACAAGTTTCATATTCAATCTCTACATTGCCTTCAGCGTCATCATCAGCATCATCATCTGAACTTTCATCCATGATCTGCAGAGTAGTGTCGATCACCACGCAAGGTTTCATCCAGTGTTACTTTGTTAGATAAAACACACTTAAGGGATTAATAAACTGCACTAACAAAAAATGTTCTATTAATACTATTGATATGTAAATCTGACGTACACTTCCAAATAATTATATCTCATAATAAGTTGGCCAAGCGTGTAAGTTGCAACCTGCTGTCACGACTACTATAGTCAGCAACTGAAAGTACGGAGGCATAGCTAGAAGAAGGAGGTGCTCTCTTGGCGGGAAAAGTAGTGAGGATCAATTAATTGTTCATCCATTATACGTCAAAATTACGTACGACAGAACTTTAAACAATGGCATTACTTCCTTGTGAGCAGGAAGAAAACAAGTGTTTGATCACAGTATAGGGATATGTTCTCTATACTGTGGTTTGATTTCCACATATCCTACAAGTTTAATACAAGTAGTGTTAAGTTCATAACAATAACCTTAGTATCTCGTTATCATTATATTACTTCTCTTCAAATAATTATCTACAGTCAGATGGAAAGAATTTTATGAGATTATACGTTCTCGTGCATAAAATCGAAACTTCACGTTAATGTCGATGTTATAGGCATTCCTAATTTATAGTCTCAACAAATGTTGACGCAACATCCGTCGATCGACCACGCTGTTACGTAAGTTTTATAGTTTTCAGTATTTTATAGAAATGAAGATCTAATATAAAATCTTCTTTCTATGCGTCTACTTACTTAAGGCCCCAAAAGATTTCATATCATCAGTATAGCATTATGTGTTGCATTAACTATAATAATATTTCATTTTAATGGTAATAATGTCACTAAACATTCTTAAGTTTTGTAGTTCTTAATATCGAATACACAGCTGTACTCGGAAAACTACAGACCAAAGAATCAGACTTGTAAATTATTTTTATACGTTATCAAAAAATTACACAAATGAAGATCGACATATTGGCATTATGATGTGAAGGAATCTGACCCATCTGAAGTCTAAGTATGTCAGCAATCCTGTAGGTCATGGCCTTCGTGTAATAGTCTATTGTTTATTTTAGTGTGTTTTGTTTTATTCTGAAATGCAATTAATTAGTTCTCAAAACTGACGAAAGATGGATTTTGGAAAATAGGAAAATGATGTAGGAAAATTGACATTTCACTGAAAACTACTATTTTTCTGAAAAACTTTGGGTTCCAAGCTTCAAAATGAGATGTCGGTTATTAAAATCCGTTCAACCGTTTTCTCGTTATTTCCATTACCAGTTCAAATTATATATATAAATATATATATATATATATATATATATATATATATATATATATATATTCATTTTAATAATTAGAAAAAAATGAGATCTGTAGTTATTTTGTTACTATTAAAGAGAATAGACAATTTTATTATACACTGGTAGCTGATGCATCAGTTTTTTTTTTTTTTTTTTTTTTTTGCTCCGTGATTTTTTAAATGTTTATTTTATACCGAATTGCTCGATAAAATTATACAGTGTGAATGAAATTCTTAACTTAAAGATTTAATCTGCATCAAATTAATAATATTTCATCCCAGCCACACCTTCCGGTACAACCACTATGTTACGACTTATCTCAATTAATAAATAATGAGAGCGACGGGCGATGTGTACATATTTTAGAGCCAAAATCACCAATACAATCTACAAAATGTTACAATTAAATCCAATTTCATAATAAAATTTCAAATAATAATCCAATATTAAATATACATGTAATCCATCTCCACCAAACATTAACTGCATCTTGACCTGAAATAATCAATCAGATTAAATTAAGAAAATTTTTAAATCCTGAAAAGATTTTCATTATAACGGCTGTATACATACATTAGTCTTGGCAAGGTTCAACGCGGACTATCGATTAAGGGACAGATTCCTCTAGAAAGACTAAAATACCGCCAAATTCTTTAAGTTCCAAGGCCTTAACTAATACTACTAATGTTAAAAATAATAATTTATATCCAAAATAATAGGGTATCTAATCCTAGTTTAAAACAAAAGATTTTATAGCCTCAAACAAAATAAAGTCATAATAAATTTCACCCCAAAACAATAAAATAACATCAACAAAACTTTTAACTACTTTAACCAAAAAGATTCACTTATATTCATTGTATAACTGCGGATACTGGCACAAATTTACCAATAATAAATCAAATTACCAAATCAAATTCTCATAAATTTACAAAATTTATTACTGCGAATGAATAAAAATTAAATAATCATTAAGACAAAAATAACTAAACCACGCAAAAACTTACATATAAAATAATTTAAAAGCAAATAAATAAGCAAGAATAAAACCCATTAAATAAATTACCAAACAACATTACTTTACTGCCATAAAACACAAAGTATACAGGCATAGTCAAACATATAGTATATTAAAATTTATATTAAAAATTATTAACATTATACAAACATTCCTTTGCCAAAATAGACTTCATTGTGCTTTTAAACACATTATCAGGCAAACATCGCACATTCAGAGGTAAACTATTAAACAATTTAACTGTCACAAAATATTAATTCTTTTGAGACATAGGCTACTAAAAAAATGATAGAATTTATTTCTTAAACCTTCATTTTACTGGTAAAATGGCTATGATGAGTATTATTTATTAAAAATTGTCTTTACCTTTTCTTACATTTAAAAATATATAAAATATGTAAAGACTTGGGACAGTCATTACTCCTAATGTTAAAAACAATGGCTTGCAGTGAGCTAGACAAGATTCCTGACATTATTCTAAGAGATTTTTGTTTGTAATAAATATTTCATCACAATATGAACTATTGTCCCATAACGGGCTACCATAAGAGATCAAACTGTGTAACTGTGCACAGTATACTTAAGTAAAATATTTTGCTACACTCAGTCTACGTAACATAAACAATCCTTTAGGGCCGTATTCATAGACATCTCGCTAGCCCATGCTACAAGCGTGCTAAACTAGCCCCGGTTATAGCCAGATTACTTTTACGGGATTCATAGACGCCGATTAATCAGTGGCTAAGTTAGTCCGCGTATTACCTTTGGAAAATGTTACACGATGCTGGATATATTACTGCGCATGTGCTCAGATGCAAGCAAATCTGGATCGTTTCTGTTTATTTGTGAGGTTATTGGCGATATTAAACTGCAATAAACTATTTGTTTTTTCTTCTGTGGTAATAAAAGCAAGAAATATACATGGAAGCGTGCGGGTAATTCGATTACACAAGAAAAAAATGTCCAAAATGTAAGTAGAAATGTTATAATATTATACGTAATATTTTTAGGTTAGGCCTAGACGTAACTATTATGAAATAACGGATTTCAAAGAATGAATTATTCCCATTCAGTATATATTTATTTACTTTTAGTTGAGGAAATAACTAAAAACAACTGGTGGAGGATGCACTGCTCCCAAAATTGATGACGCAGGCAACAACATAATGTATAGGCCTAATTAATTCAGAACAATTACAAAACTCAGAGAAATCAGTAGGCCAAAAAATATTTAATAAGAGGGAAATATTGAGGAGAACCTTCCGATATTAAATTTTCATCACGACATAATGTATAGGCCTAATTATATCAGAACAATTACAAAAGTCAGAGAAAACAGTACGCTAAAAATGCTTAATAAGAGGGAAATATTGAGAAGAACCTTCCGATATTAAATTTTTATCACTACATCTAGCATAATAACGGATTGTAGTTAGAAATTGTGTCTCAATTGAAATTGGTAACTGCGATAATTTTCGTTTTCATATAGGTTGGACGCAGCAACACTATCAATCTCACATTTTCCGTAGTGAATCAGGTAAGTTTCTAAAATGAACATCATGAGACATTCTAAATACATTAATTTTGTAATGTATATTTTCCTCCGTCTCATTTAACAAATTCGACGAAGAAAAGCCACATTATAAACTTTATAGGGAGCCATGTTGCAGAGTTAGCCCACCTTATAACTATCCTACTGGGGAGGCTAAAATTTAGCCGCCCAAACCCTGCTTAGCACGCGACCTATCGCTAACACTGGTTTATGAATACGAAAAACGTTAGTTCGCTGATCATCCACCGGAAGTAGCTATTTAGCCCGCTCCAAGAATGTCTATGAATATGGCCCTTAGTTCTTTTCTTAGCTATATGTTGTATATGGACGCCCCGCCTTAATCTAAAGTCAATACAAATACCAAGAAACTTTGAAGAAGTCTTAACATCAGTCTTTTCTCTAGCAACAGAAAACAAAATTTCACAAGTATTATTCTTATTTAATTATAGGTTATTAGAGGAACACCGGTCCTGTAATATCTTGTCCAAATTCAACCTCGCAAATTTCTAGCGCAATAATTAACAATAGATCCCTATTAGAAACAACAACCAAATTTCTTGGCTTAAAAATCGATAATGTGTTAAATTGGAAAAATCATATTAAAGAAATTACCCCCAAACTAAGTTCAGCATGTTTTACTATTAGATGTATGCAAATGATAGTAAATATCAATACCTTAAAAACAATATACTTTGCATACTTCCACTCGGTAATGAGTTTTGGAATAATATTCTGGGGAAATTCCACAGATAGTAACAATATATTTCTATTACAAAAAAGAGTAATTAGAATAATAGTAGGTGCCAAATCTAGGGAATCGTGTAGGACTATTTTCAAAAAACTACAAATAATGCCCATGGCTTCTCAGTATATCTTTTCATTAATAATCTTCCTCGTATGTAATCGTGAAAACTTTGTAACTAATTCAACAGTTCATAGCATAAATACACGTCAAAAAATGACTTTCATACTCCATCGGCAAGTCTATCATGCTATCAAGAAAGAGTGCGTTATATGGCAGTAAAAATTTTTAATAGCCTCCCTATCGATATAAAAAATGAAACTCAAAACATAAAATTGTTTAGGGCCAAATTAAAGAAGTACTTAATTTCTCACGCCTTCTATACTGTAGGTGAATTCATGACATTCAATAACGCTTCATGAAATTGATACTAAAACTTTGTGTTGTACTAGTACACTATATTGTAAATCTCGTCTATATATATTTCATCTAGACTGTGACTATAAATTAAGACATTATAATAGCATTAAGTTTTTTTACTTGTTCCATATTCTAGCTGTAAAGCAATGTATGCATATCATGGAATGTTAATAAATACAATACAATACAAAGACATAATTATACAGCTGTTGTTTTAAACCTATTGAAGTGTTGCAAGAAACCTTTAATCCAAAGTCATCAGCAAACAGTAACTATGACTACTAGTATTGTCAACGTTACATGGTAGATCGTTGTAATAAATATTCCGCACTCTTTACCATATTACACGTCGGTTGTAAACAAATTTTGAAATTAACTTTAATCTATAAAAAAATATATTTTATGTCTATGTTACAAAACCTGCCATTGTAAAAGCCTATTTCTATTACAAACAAAAGTTTATTTACATTAAAATTGAATTAAAACGTGAATATAACGAGATGTAAGAACTTCCTTCATAGTTAGTATTACAATTTACATTTTGCTATTCCATTTAAAACAATTTATGGAAAGATTTGCCCACGTCTCTTGCTGCATGTACTAAACATTGGCTACATTTCTTAGAGATGTCTTTGTATGTACAAGCCTTGGCTCGGCACAATTAACTGCTGAACAGCGTGAGCTTCCAGCAGAGCAGGGATAACATGGGTGACGTGCACTTCAAGACAGACTGACCAGGGCGACTATTTTTGTCTCTCAGAATCATGTTAGGTGCTGCCACATTTCTTGTATTACGCAACAAAGAGGAAACTGGAAAATTGTCTTTTTTCTATTATCCAATTTAATAAACCCTATTTCACCCTGAGGTATATTAGGATTATAGTTGGCATCAAAATACATATTTTATAACCAATACACAATAGTAAAGTTATAATATTAATGAAAGCAAACAGAGCATATTTCGGCTTGAAATATCACTTTAGTTCGCATGCTGTATCCAGGAAAGTAAAAGTTATTCTTTACAAAACATTAGTGAGACCAGTTTTGACATATGCGGCAGAAACGTGGTCAATCTCCAAAAACGATGAAAAAAGATTGGAGATTTTCGAAAGAAAGATTCTGCGAAGGATCTATGGTCCAACATTTAAGGAAGCTCTCTGGAGGAGGAGATGCGACTATGAATTATATAGACTTCTAGGAGAGCCAAATATAATCAATACAGTTAAAACTTGCAGATTGAGGTGGGCAGGACATGTAATACGCATGGATCCAAGTGAACCTTGCAAAAAAATTGTAATAACAAATCCGGGAGGTCAGAGAAGACGAGGTCGACCGCACTTGATGGAGTGGAAGAGGATGCCAGAAAGTTGGGGTGCAAGAATTGGAAGGCTGCTACACAAGATAGAGATGGCTGGCGACAATTACTAAGGGAGGCCCAGGCCCACCAAGGGCTGTAGCGCCAATGATGATGATGGTGATGAAAGTTATAACATATGGTCACAGTTACAATTCACATGAATTATGTAGAAGAATGCAACTTGATGAAAGAATGGATCCTGTTAAAGATTAATGAGATGTTTGATGAATAATCAATGCAAAAGATATACAAGAATGTCTAACCGTTTCAGAGTAAATACACGACCTAAAAAGATAATCAATAGTAAATTAATATAACAAAGTTTGACTTTCACTTTCAAATTAATACTTAATTCATGAACAATGGAACAGTTAAGAGTAATAAAGGGATATTACAAGCAATGATTTACGGTTACAAGTTACGTACGTGATTCAGGAACAAGTACAATAATTAAAATAATAAGACAAGTAATGACTTGCAACTAACGAAGAACGAAATTCTTGAAGGGCAATATATAATAGTAGGGGCAATACAAATTGAGACGGTTCCTCGTATAGGATAAGGAGATTTTCATTAGATTAGTATTTCGTGTTAATATTCTTATATGGATAGGAAGCGCGGACGTGTAAGTAAGTTTCAGAATGTGAGGCGGAAGTAACAGGTGGACAGGAAGGCCGAAAGGAAGCTAGGCGGACAGGAAACATGTGTCCAGGAGTGGAGTTGACTGATGAGGGAATGTATGGACTTTGCCTGCGGGTGGTCATCAAGATGACGCCAAGTCAGGTTCCAAAAGAGATGATCTGGTATATGTCAGAGAATTGTCAGGACGCCGGAAGTAAGGGGATGTTCTAGTTAACGAACAATTTTTGAAGAACGCGTCTTAAGTGACGTAAGTGTAATCATGGCCAATCAGGATTCTTAATAGAGACACGTGATATATAGATAGGAGGGCGAAATTGTATGTTTGGTGGTTGAAAGTAGAGGGTAGATTTGGCAGACGGGGAGAAGGCAGATAGACAGCGTACGGAGAGGTCGCACTCCACATATTCTCGGCAAACCTAACTCAGAAGTATAACAATTTACGGACTTAGAATTTTTAGTAGGTTTAGTAAGAAGTCGTGTGTTGCATCATTATTATAAGTCTGAATTCTTTTCTCATCATTATTATTACATTAGGAGTAAATTGTCATCACGTTATCAACTCTCCGTTATATTACTGGTGTTTTATAGTACTAAATATATAATTACGTGAACTCAGAAATTAGTATACCAACTTGTAGGAAGAGAGAACAGTAAATTATACACTTGAACGCGCATTTCTGCTAACCTGAAACGAACACTTAATAATAATAATAATAATAATAATAATAATAATAATAATAATAATAATAATAATAATAATAATAATAAACGTTTTCATAGTTCTTACCAACAACTTCTGGTGTGCGCCTACATCATTTCAACCTACGAGCACGTCTCCCAAACCCCATGTCCCGACCGTTTTTGCAGCTGACCTGGGAATCTCATACCTCTACCGGAGTAATCTCGAGGAGGCTGGCGCCCAAATTAATTAGTGTACATCAACGTGCCATCCTTGAGATACTTTCCATATACGACGGAGCTGGCAGCCGAGGGCAAGGAAAGGCGTCGTGGGCAACAACGACGACGACCGACGACCGCTGCATATTTTGGCGCCCAACGAGGTCCGACCGCTTCAAAATATACGAAAATTTTCTTCACAAGTTGTAAATATGAGCGAATTTCAGTCAAATAGTTGTGGACAAATCGCTGTACGTAGACAGAGGACTTCGCTGTACCACAAGTACTAAAGCTCTGAAACGAGTTTTAGTAACGATTTTCTGCCTTTCATCATGATATGCAACCACGTAAAGTGCTTGGAACCGCGAGAAGTTGTACCATTTCTCGCAAATATCTTTGAAGCTATTACAATTTGGATTTGGTCGTTGATGGACAGGAATGAGCCCTTGACATTAGATCTGAAACGCTTTGTGTAGGCAGAGCGACAGAGAGAGACCGAGGCAGAGACAGAGACAAAGAATCAGAGAATCTTGTTGAGAGGAAACGAAATGTCATTACTCATGTAGGCACATTTATTGTTTATAATTTTAAGTTTCTGAAAATGATTCATTGTATCGAAGTCGGAAAATAACAATAAAAATTACAGTAAATAGGAGGAAATAATAAGTGTAACAAATAATTCGGAGAATATTGAGATTTCGCAAGAGACGCAATTTCCATGAGAAGTAAGCTAAACAAACACGTGTGCTAGAGGTGCATCCGCTGTTCCTGATGCTGGATGAAGGACACTCTACGGGGACTCTTTCTCGCGACCGAAAATGTTCATTATAGTTGGAGGCCATACAGTCAGGGCCGCCGAGAAGGGGGGGGGCAAAGGGGGCGAATGCATACGGGCCCGTAAGCAATAAGGGCCCGTCAGATTAAGTGAGTCTGATTACTTTTTAATATCATGATCAATTATTCGTAGATACATACGGGTACTATACAATTTTGTAAGAACATTTCTTACATAAATTTGACATATTAACTCAACAATAGTAGAATTAATACAAATAACCACTTCATATGTAAATATTTTATTTTTAGCCTATATAATAGAATATCGGTTTCCCGCATTAACGTTCACCGACACAACAATTGAGGGCCCCGGCATTTGCCTGAACTATGTTCCCGTCGCTTGTACTGAACACGTTCAATTACGTATTTATTGGCTTGTCCTTTTTAACTACCAACCTCCGATGGCCCACCGCAGTTACTGTATGCTAGTGCAGTCTCCCAAACCGAAGTCGCAGGATACGTTTCCTTTTGAGTACATTGTATGTTTCGTGTCAAAACTTTCGTCTTTTCGTTGTCGTTTGTCTAGTAAATTCTGTTCATTAGTGTTACCGGTTATAGTTTAACTGCACAATGGACAAGTACAGGCATAAGTCGGGGGCTGAGAAGCACAAGGAGAGGCAGAAAAAATTGAAAGATATTAATATGGGTGCTAGACTGCGTGAAAAATATTATGGAGACATTAACAAAGAGATCAGTGATGAGCCGAAATATTTAAAATCAATTCATGCCTCTAATTTAGGGCCAACCCACTGAAACCTATGAATCTCCTAAATAGTCTGAGGGAATTAAAACTGGACAGTTTATTTCCAACTATTTGTATAACTATTACAATATTCTATACAATTCCTGTGACAGTTGCTGATGCTGAAAGATCCTTCAGCAAAATGGACAAAAAAAATGTATTCAGATAAACAATGTGTCAAGAACAACTGAGTAACCTTGGCTCCTTAGTCTGGAGAACGATCTTGCTAGGTCTTTAAATTTTGATGACATAATTGATGATTTTGCATCAGTGAAGTCAAGGAGAGTTGTTTGTTGATGTTGGACTGCAAGTTACAAATTACAGGTGTTTAAGAATAATGTTTTATGAATATAATATATTGTGCTAATGTGAAGTTTTGCTAAACGTTTTCAACGTAATAAAAGTGTATATTTTTAAGTTCGTATCTGTGTATGGGGTTATCTTTTATTTATTTTGCAAATAATTGTTATGGTTAGAACAACTGGTAACTTGTATTGTTACTTTTTTCAACGGGGGTCCGAGTACAGTATTGCATAGGGGCCCATAAATTCTGTCGGCGGCCCTGCACACAGTTAGCTTCTTGCTGGTGCTCGAGGACTATCTGTGTTATCTGGTGACCGTTAGGAACCGTTCTGAGTCATGTTCCCTATATCTTCGTGACTGAAAAGCATTCAGTAGGATTTCTGATTATTATCCTACCCACTGTCTGGGAGTTGTGTACACCTGCAGGTATACACGCAGAAGAGTTTCGTCCGTCCACTCTGTATGCTGAACAATACCGTATTAATATGTTCCACAACATTTCCTCAAGCAGTGAAATAAATTATTTGCTCATTGTTATGAGTATGACTAACGGTTAAAAATGTTTACTTATTTCAGAGTTAGTGGAAATTTCATACAGGATGTGCCACTTCTTTCTAATGGACTATGAAAACCACAAAAACGGATTGTTTTATAAAGGAAATAGGAACGACATGCTGTTCCAAACGCACGTTGTGGTTTTCCTTATCACAGTACAGTGCAATTCAGGGAAGCATTAAATCTTATTTCTTGCACAGTACTCTAATGAAAGATTTAAGGAAGACGAGTCTTAAAATCATCTCGAGGACAGACCAAGCTTTAAAATGACTCTCACGAAGGTACGTAGCTTCAGGCAATTGTCAGGCACAGCTGGATTATTCTTGAAATTTTAATTTCTGAGTAGTATAAATTTTAGTTTATCATTATACTTGTGCGAAATATGGAGCCGTCGTGATTTCGAGGCTTCAGGAAGTTAAAGTTCTTGTCGCTCTCCATTCAGAAGCAGAGCGACAACAGTAGAAACAAAATATTTCAGTAGAACAGTAGGATACATGCTTTTGAATAGGGAAACTTAATAAACTATACAAATGCTATGTTATAGAATATACAAATATAAAAATAACTTAATATCCAGCATGCATTGCGTATTAATGAATAAAAGTGATAAAACAATATTAGAAAAGAGAAAAAATGTTATGAAGAAATATACTACGTATAAAATAATAATGGATTGCAAACTAAAATATGATAATGAAGGAAATAATAATAATAATAATAATAATAATAATAATAATAATAATAATAATAAGTTACAAATCAAAATAGAGACATATAATCTATAATATTATATTTAATATATAAAAATTAATAACCATTAACATAATACTTGAAAAAAATAACATATTACAAATAGAAAGTTCATAAGCAAGAATATAATAATAAAAAATAATTACCGGTAATTACTTACAAAACCAAAGATAATTAATAGAAACATGATATCTCAATGAATTTAATTAACAATCCGTCTGTCATAACAGATGATCATATAGGTCCGGAAAACAACTTAAAAAATATACATATATGGAATAGAGAGAAATGAATACTATAGGTAGCAATCATAGTACAATATGCAATTTAGAAAGTTTAAAAATTAAACATTATATAAATGATTATGTAAAATACCTAAGGATTTCTTTAAGATATTTAAACAAATCGAATACAAATCAAAAGATATTAATAAACATATCTCAACAATAATTATTATTCGTTGATATATAATATATTATTATTATTATTATTATTATTATTATTATTATTATTATTATTACTGCTATTATTATTTGGGACAATACCATCCCATCGCACCTCCTCATACTCATCTTCTTTCACAATAGCCCTGCCAAGACTCTGGAATTCGCTACCTGCTAGCATCAGGGACTGTCGAAATAAAATTGAATTCAAACGAAAACTTACTAGGCACTTGGTCAGTAATTGATTTCTTGTAAATAGTTTCCTTAATCTATCACAAAATATTTCAATATTCAGTAATTTCCTCACTATAGGATTTTGTTATTCTAGATTTAATTTGTAATTCAGTAAATATAAAATATTCTTTGTTTTTCTATGATAAATTATCTAGCTTTAATTATTCAGATAATCTTTTCGTACTTTGATTTTATTGTAATTGTAATTGTAAATTTAATACTAATTGTAATTTTATTCTTCATATTATAGTTGTAATCTCCTGGTAGAGGGGCAGAGAAGGCCTGACGGCCTTATCTCTACCAGGTTAAATAAATAAATACTAAATAAAATACTAGGTTTCTATAAATTATATTTTGGGTTGTAATCTGTCATTGTGTGCCATATTAGGTTAAGGTTACATATATCGCACCACTTTAGCATTTATAATTTTTATTGAACAATACAATTTTTATTTTCTGCATTCCTTTACAGAAATACATTCCCAGAACATTTACCTTTCATGTAAAAAAAGAATCCTTGAATTTGATTTAATATTTTTGAAGCAGAATGACTTTTCGAAACACTTGTCAGTGGTGCCATTTAGGCAACTAGTTTCCTAAATAGCACCTGCGGTTTCTTAAATCGCACCTCTTTAACTGCAGGGAACAGGATGAAGGAAAGCTTTTAATATTGAACATATTGAACAGTATTTAATATGAATAATGTAATAAATGCAAATTACAAGTTTATTGAAATTAATGAAAGAGAGTAACGCATCTTCAAATGAAATTGAAAAAATAGAGCATATATTACCTAACATTTAAACTTCCTGAATGCGTTTTTTATTGTTATACATTTGCCATGTGCTTCACCAGGCAGTTTAGACTGTAAACTGCGTCACCTTTTCTCCACGATTATCTCGAAGCCACCTAAGAACTGCTTCATGATATAGCTGTCTGAAATTGTTTGAAGATAGGAGCATCTAAATGCTGGGACTCTGAGTATTATGACGAGGAAGCTGAAATAGGAGCACATCATTTTCCCGAGATAATCTAGCGTCTAAATTTTTGGAATGGTTCGTATAGGTGGACATACAGAAGCAGCATTTTTTTCTATGGGAGGTTTGAGTGGTAAATAAAATGTTTGAGCTTTTCGACAAATAGTTCACTGTTGATGTAACCTGAATCAGAGCAAACAAATAACGATCCTGGAAGAACACCAGCTGATAATGTAGGATGCACTGTTTGACGTTTAAAAATTTGCATAGGTGGCACAAAATACCTGGTGCGCTTGTACAACACACACTTGTTGTATTAACGCCCTTTTCACTTGATATTGCACCCACCTGATGTATTCCTAGTTCAGTTAAAATTTTTAGGGGCTTGTTTTGTGCGGTTAGAATTGCTACAGCTGCTCATATCGCACCAGTGCGAATTAGGCACCTACGAAGTGGTGCGAATTGAGAAAATACGTCATAAGTTATTATTTCCTTCATTCTAGCCTATAATCACCACATGTTCGAAAATCGTACTAAGTTAAATGTTCTTTAATATTTCTTTTAACCTATAACATCTTAAGATTATGGATTCCTTTGCATACAAATCCGTTATTTAGTTAAAAAATGTTAGCTAAATATACATCCACCTGAGCGATTATATTAAATACTCTATCACCACGCTGCTGACACAAAGAAGTGGCAGAAATCAAGTGACATGGTGGAAGTTCATATGGTAGATTGTAACAACACCACTAGATGCCACACTACTACAGTAACTTGTTTTAAACTAGCAGTGGTGCCATTTAGGAAGGGGTGCGATTTATGCTACTCTACCCTATATTTCTATTAGTTATCTTATGATTTATAATCTATTACTATTTGAGAAAATAAGTTTTCCTATTAATTGAGTGACTGAATGGAATAAGGGCCCATCCCACTTCCAGTAAACTTTCAGATCTATAACATTACTATTATAAATAATGCTGCAGACTTATCTTGCGTTAAAAGTACATAATTTGTGACGATATTTAGTAAGAGCGACATTGAAAATCTTGGTGACTAAAAATTTTAAATGACAAATTTATCGTGATGCACACCAGGCTTATTAAACAGCCTCTCCTTTAATACTAGTCAGTCTTACACTGTGTTCTAGTAAATTAGTTACATGATTCTACTTCAGAGGAATAACTCTTAATTCCCCTGCCAAATTGTTCACAGGCCATCTGCTTGATGTTGCTGCAACTCTTCGTTGTTACAAGCTGTGCTGAGGTTTCGGAATGGGGGAAAAGCAACAAAACCACAACGAAACCCGCAGCATCTAACACAAACATGCAACACAACAGCACCGCTTTCAGTAGTACAGCAATGTTCAAAGATAACAAAACACTCATCAACTATCTCCCAAATATCAACAAGCCCACAGAAAACAAGAAGGCTGGATCAAAATCATTTAAAGATATGGTCAATAAAAACCTCAGAAAATTACTGATTGTTGGGTTTCTGAATAAACCCAACGAAACTTCTCGAGAGATGGTCATTAACGCTAGTCGAGAGTACCATAACCGCGTACAAGAAAGTGCAGACTGTACGACACAGAAACAAAACTGCACAGCTAAGAACGTGGGCAAACAACACCAGATCGAGATCAATAGAACAGTCGTCATACAGATGTTCGAGAGAGCGACAATGGACTACATGAAATTCTACCTGAACACGGAGCACGTCAACAAACTCAGAAGTCAATACAAGAAGAGCAAAAAACTGTCTGATATCAGGGCGCTCATTAGAGAGATGGGAGAACTCACGCGTCTGCAACGGAACTTCGTCGAAACTATGAAGTCGCCGAACGTTATCTTCTTCGAAGTGATGCACGAGATGAGAAACGAGCTGAACATCACAGCGTGGGAAGCCGACTTAGAAAAGAAAGAGAAAGAACTGATGCGATTCGAGGAGATCGAGTTTAGGCTGCTGTTACAGGACTACATTCAACCAGTGCTCCAAGGAATCATCTTCGTGGTCGGATTCGTGAGTAACGGAGTACTGCTGCTGATCTTCCTCAGGCACAAAGACATGCGCACGTCGCCCAACATCATGCTGATCAACCTCATGGTGGGAGACCTGCTCAACCTGCTCATCAACATCCCTGTGTTCTATTCCTACTCCTCATCAACGTCTTGGACTCTGGGAGTAGGCCTCTGCAAGTGCTACCGCTTCTTCCGGAGACTGTGCACAGGGGTTTGTGTCTATTCCGTCGTCGTCATCAGTGTCCAGAGGTATTTCGCTTTTACGAGGTTCGTAGGATATAATAAATATACATTAAGGCTAACGAAGACCATGAAATCAATCCTAATTGTTTCCTCCGTCTGGATAACCTCATCACTGATCGCCATACCTCACTCTATTCATGCAGGAATCTATAAAAACAACTGTTTTGGATTTTCTCTGGAGGCACACAAAACTATGTTGAAAGTGGTTACAATGGTCGACGCTGTAGCACTGTGTGTGGTGCCTGTACTCGCTGTCAGCATATTCTCGATGCTGTCTTCCAAGAAGCTGAAGAAGAGTGTGAAGACGATTCCCGGTGAAGCTGTGGGGATGGAAAGAATGAAGCGCGCTCGAATCGTGAGTTCTAAAATTTTAATAGCTCTAAGCATCGTCTTCGTGATCAGCTACGGCCCGTACTGCATGTTTGAAGTCATCGGCACCTGGACGGCCCTCGACATCAGTCCTTCAGTGTATTACGTTTCATTTCTCATCACTTACACGCTACTGTTTGGAAATGCCTGCTTCAGCCCCATCGCCCTGTACATCGTGTGCGGCAAACTGAGGAGAAAAGTTAACAGATACTTCGCGTGTAAAAATAAAAACAAACTGAGTGAAGAAAGCAACCCAAAGACTACAATAGTGACGCTGTCGACAATGGACAATGGAAGCAAAGTGTGACAAGTCTGCCGCCTCTCGATCGGTCACTCGTGTAAATATTGCATTATTTATTGAAGGAAGTGTAGAGAATATTATCTGAATTTCAGATCAGTTTTTCAAAACGTCTGTCAATATGTTTTACACACATATTGCAGCGACGTAAGCAATTCTACGAAGAAAATTCCCTGGAGCTGATCCTCACTGACACTACTAGTCGTGTTAGTTTATTCTTGAGAGCTTTCACAATTTATAACTTCACAAACAGCTCCATCAATGTGTGAAGGAATTGTGCCATCTTGCTGAAAGATTCGTAATTCTTTTCTTGTTCCGTGAATAATTTTGAAAACTGTCGCAAAATTTTGTTCGCATAACACTCCGAATTAATCGCTTCATAATAGCATTTACGATATGACTATTGTAATATGAAGTTATGGGTTTATCATACAACATTTTATCCACTTTGATAAAATATTATTTTTTTAATAAAAGTGGCCTAATTGTATTATTTTTATTAGTTTTGAACATGTCTTTTGTGGAGAGGAGATTGTATTATTATTAATTTCTTCCTGCGAGAGACTATTCGTTTATGTTTGTTTCATTAGTTTTGAACACGATAGGTTTTTGTTTATAACAGAAGAACATCATTACTCGGAGAAATAAATAAACATTGTTGAAATGAGTTCAAACGAGGATTCAGATATTGAAAATGCTGCAAATTCTGCAACTGAATGTTTAGTACCATCGATGTTATGTTTCAAATGTTATGTTTTATTTAACGACGCTCGCAACTGCAGAGGTTATATCAGCGTCGCCGGATGTGCCGGAATTTTGTCCCTTAGAAGTTCTTTTACATGCCAGTAAACCTACTGACATGAGTCTATCGCATTTAAGCACACTTAAATGCCATCGACCTTGTCCGGGATCGAACCCGCAACCTTGGGCATAGAAGGCCAGCGCTATACCAACTCGCCAACCAGATCGACAGTACCATCGAAATCCCGCGTAAGATATGAAGTGGAATATAAATTTTTATTTTATTTTATTGGGTTATTTTACGACGCTGTATCAACATCTAGGTTATGAAAGAAATGAAGGTGATAATGCCGGTGAAATGAGTCCGGGGTCCAGCACCGAAAGTTACCCAGCATTTGCTCGTATTGGGTTGAGGGAAAACTCCGGGAAAAACTTCAACCAGGTAACTTGTCCCGACCGGGATTCGAACCCGGGCCACCAGGTTTCACGGCCAGACGCGCTGACCATTACTTGACAGATGTGGACAGTGGAATATAAAAAAATTGAAGATTAGTGTCCCAAGAAAAATGTAGAAATGTTTAGAATTAATGTTTACAATAAATACATTCAATTCCATTTTATTTTATTTTATGTGTGGTTCACATTACGCAACCAGTAATGCCTTTGTAATAGCAGTATCATTACGTAACTAGTTGCGTAATATAAGTATCGTTATTTAACTAGTTTGTAATGAATGTGTTTACAACATTTTATTAGTGAAGTAAAGTCCACATTACATAATCAAAGTGGATAAAACAACTGAAGGAAGATGTTTTATTGAACTATATGTTGGATTTGTAAGTGTTGAAACATGTCAATTTGCAGTTATGTATTACATACAAACCGGTATTTACCAGTAGCGGCTGGTGGTCAAAATAATGAGTGTGCTACAATCTCTATATCGGCCTACTGTATACACTTATATGCATTTATCTTAATTTGAGACTCGCCTAGTGACGAAATATGGAGTTCCTTCCTACTGAAGAACTTGTCAATTACCCTGGTGTTAAACGTTAAAACCCTCCATCCTGGACATCATACTCTTTTCTATTGACAGTATTGCAAGAGCAGTGAGGCGATCCTGGGACATAGTGTTCCTTAAAAATGTTTTTATGCGTTTCAAGCAAGAAAAACATCTTTCTGGCTCAGCAGTGGTCATTGGCGTTGTAACCAAAATGTTTAACAACTTCGTTACTTCACAGAATGGATCCCGTGAATTGTTGGAGACTATGTTTTGTAACAATTGAACAGCCATCTATATTTCTGAAGTCGGATCTTCCGTATAGAACTCCAAGTTGTGTCTTTAACATTCTTTTGTTCAGTACAGTATAGCTGTTGACAGCAACTTCAAGTTCGCGTTCAGGAAAATTATGCAAAAAATTGTCAAAAAATTCGCTGTTTAACAATTTTGTTGCGTCTAGGTAGCTTAAAGATTGGAAACGATGAGTAGTTTCCTGAATTACACGGTTACATACCTCCTTGGCATCAATTTTCTGGGATTCAATTTTCCGTCGCTTGCCGATTGATTCAGGAGGAACCTCAAAAACCTGGTAGATGGCAGCAGCAGTCGAACATTTGAATTACCAAATACATTGTACATAGTTTCGAGTTCCTCCACAAACAAGCATTCTTTCCTTACGCTTTACTTTTGCAATCTCCAAGCTGTGTTGTGCTGAAGCTGACTACAGCACTTTCCCGCGTAAAAATAGCCAATCAGAGCAGTGATTTCAGCTTCGCACATGCGCATTAACTGTCTACATTCTCATGTAAGTTTTGAGTAGCACAAGGAACCCCCTGAGGCACCAAAGAGCGAAGAGCGAAGACTAAACACTCTATAACGCGTCATGAACATAACCACGGGAAATTGTCAAATGACAGATCAAATACTATGGCATTGCAAACATTTATTTGAGCAAAAAATATCATTGTGCTGTAGCACTGTAGCACATAGGGACGGGCCGCCCCTGGTATTTACACTAGTTAATTAATTATAAAGAAGTTGAATTTACTAAAGATATTATTTTATTGGTCCTACAGAATATATTTGTTATGGTAACAATTAATATTGGAGGAGGAAAATTTGCTCCGGCGCCGGGGATCGAACCCGGGTCCTTGGTTCTACGTACCAAGCGCTCTGACCATCGAGCTACGCCGAAGTCCAATCCACAGCACCGGATCGAACTTCACTCCTCCAGTGTTTTTCCCTTTGTGGCCTGACTCCAAGTTAGGCATGTATGTTGACATTGGTTTATTTCATATTAATAAATGTGCTGTATGTTCATATTAAGAAATGTGTTATTTTAATATAAAACTAGTGGCTTGTGCAGCAAATGCTGCAAACTAAGTTCATTAGACGTTCAAATAAACATTTTTCAGATTTATTTTCAATGAAGAATACCAGACATTCTGAAAGTTATTTGCTTCCATAATAATGAAAGATACTCTCTCTCGAGCCAATACTGAAGAGAACCACGCATATAAATATCTACACCACACCGCCATTAAATATATGAAAAAGACACAACCCCACTTGATTAATAACTATAAAAATATTTGATTTTTAATAATATTATTATCTTACGTAAGTTTTATAGCTTTCAGTAACATATACTATATAGCCGCCACTCAGTAAAATATAGAAATCAAAATCTAATTTAAGTTATTTAAGTTATTCTACATCTACTTACATAACCCCAAAACGTTTCACTTTCATATCATCAATATAGCATTAATATGTATAATTAATGAAAAATAGTCACATCATGGCATTAACTACAATAATATTTCATTTGTAATGGTAATAATGCCATCAAACCACCTCAAGTTTTGTAGTTTTTAATATCCAATACACAGCTGTACCCAGAAAATTACACACCACATAATCGAACCTGTAAATTATTTTTAGTAAGTTCAGTTTTTAATAAACAAGTTAATTTGAGCTCTAAATATGTCAGCATTCTTGCAGATCATGGCCTTCATGTAATATTGTTTACTGTAGTGTGTGTTTTGTTTTATTCTGAAATGCAATTAGCTAGTTCTCAAAACTGACGACAGATGTATTTTGGAAAATAGGAAAATTATGTTGAAAAATTGATATTTTACTGAAAACTGCTATTTTTCTGAAAAACTTTGAGTTCCAGGCTTCAAAATGAGGGGTCATTTATTAAAATCCGTTCAGACGTTTTCCCGTAATTTCCATTACCAGTTCAAATTATATATATATATATATATATATATATATATATATATATACATCCACGTTGCATTACGCTCGTTGCCCCATCAACAATCAGATACTAGGACACCCTCAACTAGATAATACAGAATGGAAGTGAAATACCCAACTACGCAAATTGAAGGGAACATTGAAATTAATAAAAAACGTAAAATAGTCTACGTTTTGTGATTAAAGGTACTGTTCGTTAGAAAATTAAGTTGCAAGTTTTAGACTTCTGCCAACACCGCCGCTAACTTCTGCAGCCCACGATTACGACAGCCAGCATTGCACTCCGGGATCACGGGCACGCCGAATGTGTCTGCATTGAGCTGCGATGTAATGACGACACGGGTACGAGGAGCTTCCTGTATATTGCTGTGTGTTTCTTTCACGTACCGAAGGTAAGCAGTGGCGGTATCATGTCGCTCTACAAACTCTGTCTCTACAAGCAGTAAGAGGTGGTTTCGTAAAGAATGAGAAGGGGAACTACTTTGTTGTTCTGTCGGACAAAATGTAATATGTTTACTTTGCTCAACGGTTCAATTAGGAGTATATAGAAACATTAATTGCCACGCTGAATAATGTATTATTATTATTATTATTATTATTATTATTATTATTATTATTATTATTATTATTATTCACCACTAAGTATGTGTTCCTATAATTCTTCTGTACGTGCATGAATATTGATATTTTTAGATCTTCTCCCTTTAGGTTTTATCTCAATTTTAATCTTCCTAATCTTTAGATGAGGGGAACTATTTATCAGTTATTCATTTAATAATAATATTGTAGAAAAACTGATTCAATATTAACTTATGTCCCAACGAATGTAAAACGCCTGGAATTGACATAAGTCAATATCGCCACAGTAATACAGTAGTCTGTGCTTCGACGCTGAAAATGAGATTCCGAATTTAGTAACGTTGATAAATGAAAACTAAGATCATAATCATATGCAGAATGGTTTAAAATGCTTGATCGAAACTACAGGAGCTGTACGACTGATTGACTATTCCAATCAACTGATCAGTCACCAGAGCGGCAATGGACTGGCTAATATTTCATATTTGAAAAATCCTATGGAAAACAACATAGGCTATTTTTTGACATGTGTCAAAATCCATTTTGAATAGTTACTCACGCTGACATAATATAAACAAGTAGATTTGGAATGCACTAATGTTTGCTTTTCAGTATAAACATGCGGAAACATTTCCTGAGTAAACAAGTTATCACCAGCCAATAGAATTCATTTACTGAAGTTGTCTAGTCATCCGTAATATTTTGCGGTTTCCTCCAACTTCAAAACAATGTTAACTCAAATGAATGTGGAATGCACTGTTTAAGAAACTGTCAAGTGGAGCAACATTGGAAATCGAGATATTTTTGGACACCATTAGTACTCTTCCTTTTCATAACATAGTATAGCTTTGCTCATGGACCGTGTGCCTTACGCAATTCCTGGTGCTGAACAGATGTTACAATGAGAAAGTATTTCCTGTCTACGTCGATATTTATTCCTTATATAGGAACTGAAATTAAAGTTACAGGCTATATCTAATAATAATTTTAATGCAGTCATGTAAAGCATACACGGTAATTCTGTAAAAGCGTTAAAAAACTAAACAAGAACATCTGAGATAGGTAACTCGGGGTCCACGAAATCAGATTAAGGAGATATGAGCTTAAACAGGTCCATCGCTATCGATGACTGCTTTTCTTATTACATACATTAGATTATATACTTACATTTATTTACACTTACGGTCTTACTAATAAAAACTCTATATACAGACGTTTAACTGTCTTATACTTATACAATGAGTAGCTCGTTTATAAGTCGTGTGTAAATTCCTTACTAATAATCACTACATACGTCTTGTATAACAGTATAACTGTTACACAGCTACGTCATAGTTTCGTCATTACTTCATTACGAAAGGTAATAGAATATCTGAGGTTCTCTATTGCATCCGGTAGAGTGCTCTAGTGTATCGATAGTACAACTGGCTCTAATCGATTGCCACACTATATTTTGGACAAAGAGTACAAGCTACAGCAATAATATTCTAATTATTCTGTGCTCTTTGGTTTGTTCTTCTTTGGTTACTAGGCAACCATCATCATAAAATGACAGTCGATACGAACAGCTGTTAGAGGGGCGGCCATTTTTCTCTATATACAACGCTTAAACAAGGGGTTTCGTGTATATTAACTACTGCAAAGCAATTCCCATTGTATAGTTACAGACTGTTTATACATCCATCGCTTATGCATGGTTTATTAGTAACGTTTTCTGTCTCAACTCTGCATAAGTCTCGTATAAAAACTATACACGGTTTATTAGTAAAACTGTTATTATTTACAGTAAATTCTAAGAAATTATAAATACAATATAAGTTGTAAGAAAACCGAATATCTAACCTTGAAGATGGAAAATGAAGAAAAGCTGGAGACTGAAAAATAAGAATGAAAATGGTTAAATTTAAATATCAGGGGTCAATTTTAGAAGCTGATGGGAATAGTGTAGACGAAATCTAAAAAGAAAGAAATGAAGGAAGGAGTATAATTGGCATGTTGGACACAGTTCTTTAAAGTAGAAATATTTTCAGTAAAACAAAAATCCTCATTTTGGTACAAAGTGTTGGTTATACGGGACAGAATATTGGACATTATACAGAATATCGGAAAACAAATTATTGGCTACTGAAATGGACTTCGAGGTAATCAAGAATCTAAAGAAATTAGAAATAAAAAAAATTGGACAAATTATAATGATAGAAAAGAACATTATTGAAGTATTTGAAGAAAGAAGATTAAAATGATTTGGACACGTGAAGAGGATGAAAATGTAAGAATACCGAAGATGATGCTGGGGTGAACTGCGGAGGGAAGGACGAAGAAAACCGAAAGAATAATGGATGCATGGCGTGTGAAGAAATAAGACTAGAACTACTGAAGAAGATGTGCAGGTGTAACATTTCTTTGGGTGAAAAATAACTACTTAAGCTATTGTAGAAAAATACTAATGACAAACAGCTGATAGTTCTCCTTTTTAATTTTCACAACAAGTAGCCCCACTAGGAATAAATGAATATAGCAATTTCATTAGACGTGAGACCCATTTCAAAATTAAAATTATATGTTTGTACACATATTCGTATTTTGTATGTAATCCATAGCGTGGTGCACAGGAATCTCTTCCATTACACTCTAGTTGAAGTTTCGAAAGTCAAGCGGAATACTTTTGAAAAATGTTTGTACCAATTTCCAATTTTGTATATTTGAATTTTAAATTTTGCCAATTTAGTTTATTTTAACTCTGGAATTACATGGAATATCTGAAGGCTCGTATAACTCTTACTATGATTTTTGTGGTATCTTGTACCTACAATATTGATACCCATTGTAATCAAGATTGGTGACATTGTATGAATATCTGACGTAGAAAAATTGAACTCATAAAAGCTTGCTAGCCATTGATTGTGCCTTAAAAGCTATCCGACACAGTTTCAGTTTAATGACCACATGAGTGCCATATAATCATAGCTCATAATATCCTAAAATTGAACTCATAAAAGCTTGCTAGCCATTGATTGTGCCTTAAAAGCTATCCGACACAGTTTCAGTTTAATAACCACATGAGTGCCATATAATCATAGCTCATAATATCCAAAAATTGAACTCATAAAAGCTTGCTAGCCATTGATTGTGCCTTAAAAGCTATCCGACACAGTTTCAGTTTAATGACTACATAAGTGCCATATAATCATAGCTCATAATATCCAAAAATTGAACTCATAAAAGCTTGCTAGCCATTGATTGTGCTTTAAAAGCTATCCGGCATAGTTTCAGATTAATAACCACATAAGTGCCATATAATCATAGCTCAGAATATCCAAAAACTTAATTTTTGGAAATTAAGCAAAACTTACATCTCACTAATTAATCATTTGTCAGTAATTATTTTAAATATGCCATCTATTATAATTGTAAACATCAACGAGTGTTTTAAGGAAAATAGTTTGTTTTTATATAAGTTTATGAATTGTTAAAAATAAGTATTTTTTATATTATGAGTTATGATTCTGGAGGACTCGCATATTTAACATATGTACAGCATTGTAAATACTTCCATGATTTTGACCCAGTGGCATTATAAGAAACAGTTTTATTTATGCATTTATGAATTATTTAAATGATAAGATAGTCTTCAATATTCAATTTCAATTGCTATCATAATAAGGAACAGAATTATAATCAAGAAAAGACATGATATCGGAGAATACCAGCCAATGCAAGAGAAATCTTGATTATGTCGGCGCGATTATGATTGGAAACATCTTGAAAAAGTTGTGAGATATTAAATCGTGTAAATTACATACAGGAAGGTATCCGATCTACATCAGATTCCTCGGAAAATCTTGTAAAATGAAGTGGTTGTAAAAACCCAAAAACATAATCGATGGTTGCTTAAACAACATTAGTCCGAAAAAGTAAATTTTACGGCAGAGAAATGACCTCCCACACATGTTCTCCGAGTAATGGGTTCATGTTCAGCTTCAATAGAACTTCCCCGTTACAATCCGTTATTAGAAGAGGTACACCATGAAACAATAGAGCACAAAAACGGTAACAAGTTAACATGATGGACGCTACACTCACATTAAATAGAAATAGTCTTGAAACCATTAAAACAAGCATGTTGGATATCATGATCATGAGGAAAACCTCGGAAAAAACCCATCAAGCGCTCAAGCGGAAATCGAACTCACGTCGGAGAGCAACTCAGGATCGGTAGGCAAACGCGCTACCGTCTGAGCTACGCCGGTGGTTAAATGAAATCCTTAAACCATCCTGTCAGATCAAGTCAGTGTTCCGTCTTTCTATAAGCATCTCATGAAATTTATATAACCTTCATTGGAAGTTAGAAGAAAATTCATCTTCAAGGACTAATAATATAATTTACATATTCACTTCATTGTTGTGTAAATTTGATTTTGAATTCTCTAGAACAAATAGTTTCATGCAGGTTCTTTGTTTTTAATAATTGTATTAATAACAGTGAGACATAAATAGTAATAGAACACATGTCATTAAGTTACTGATCTAAATTCTAAGCAGAGTCTTATTCATGCAACACGGCTGCGCAGCGCATGCTACACCGTTCACAAATCGGATGAATGGCAACTCTTGTTCGTGCAGATACTGCTTTCACAGCAGATCTTTCACGAACAAGATCCACAGTCATTAATCGTTCAGTTCATAGTTTCGGCGCATTCTGAAGATATCATGCAATCCGTTAAACAATTAAATAAAATTCGAGCCAAAACAAATTCTTCTCGATCAGTTCTTGAAATAGTTCATGTAGCCGCGTGTAGATGGCAGGAGAAGCTGGAATATGAACTGTAGACTGGTGCAGTTGCTTTCAGACCAAGAGCAGTATTCTAGCCCTCTTGTTTCAGACACAGGCAAGGGTCCAAGAGACCTGGTACTTTTAATAGAAAAACGTCTTAAAAAACTCAAAACATATTCAGACAGTGGCGACAACTTGTATCTAGCTCCTAAACCATCAAAAGCTTCCACTTGTGTAATTAGAATTTCAGTCACCAGATGGCAGTGGTGTTACAGTTTTTCCCAACAAGTTACTCTCTGGTCTTCTCCATAAACTACAAGTACTCACCATAGACGACGGACTTATACATATAATTCACAGTTTGTTAAAATGGAAAGTGAACTTTCAGCAGTTCAAAATATTCACTCAGGAGTTCCACAAGGTTCCATAATTGCACCACATCTCTATTCTGTCTATGTTCACGACATGCCACGCTCTGCTAATTGTAAATTAGGATTATATGCAGACGATACTGTGTATTACACAAGCGACTACAACATCAACAATGCCCACATCAAGTTACAAACACAACTCAATGCTCTAGAAACGTGGCTTACAAATTGGAGAGTAAAAGTAAATATTGAAAAAACACAAGCTATCATATTCACCCATAGGAAACCTAAAAAACCAGATTGCCTTCGTCTCTTCTCAGAAAACATTGACTACAAGAATGACGTTAAATATCTAGGAGTGATTCTCGACAAACGTCTGCGCTACAGTGAACATGTAGAATATGCAAAAAACAAAGATCTGGCCAGATTTATTCACTTATACCCACTGATTAGATCTCCGTATCTTAACTTTCCCCTCAAAGTACGGCTTTATACATCCGTCATAAAACCAGTGATGACATATGGTTGTGAAGTTTGGAATTCCGCCCATCCAAGAATCATCAGAAGACTACATGCAATCCAACGATCAGTCTGCTTAAAAGTCACTGGTGCTGACTACACCACATCAAATGCACAGCTCCAAGATATGTTACAGATTGAATCATTTTATGATTTCATCAAAAGAATTTCAAATAAATTTTCTCGAAAGTTCCTGTATCATCCTAACCCTCTCATTCGAGCTCTGGCTACCTGAAGCGAAATTTGATTAATTAAATGCCTTCAAGAAAAGAATAACTAAGTTGGAACGAAAAATCATTTTAATATCTTCTTATATTACTTTAAAGTAAAAGCCTTATTTATATATAAGGCTGAAACTTATGTACAAATCAGCATCACGACAATAAAAAAAAAAAAACAAGTTACTCGTTGGTTTTTCCTGAGTCCGAGGATATCCAGAGTATCACAATCCTTTGCGCCGGCAAATGCCAGCGCGCTATGCGGTAAAGTGCATCAGTTATTCATAGATTTCAAAAAGGCACATGACTCGGTTAAGAGAGAAGTTTTATATGATATTCTTATTGAATTTGGTATTCCCGAGGAACTAGTTCGATTAATTAAAATGTGTCTCAGTGAAACGTACAGCAGAGTTCGTATAGGTCAGTTTCTGTCAGATGCGTTTCCAATTCACTGCGGGCTAAAGCAAGGAGATGCACTATCACCTTTACTTTTTAACTTTGCTCTAGAGTATGCCATTAGGAAAGTCCAGGATAACAGAGAGGGTTTGGAATTGAACGGGTTACATCAGCTGCTTGTCTATGCGGATGACGTGAATATGTTAGCAGAAAATCCACAAACGATTAGGGAAAACACGGGAATTTTACTGGAAGCAAGTAAAGAGATAGGTTTGGAAGTAAATCCCGAAAAGACAAAGTATGTGATTATGTCTCGTGACGAGAATATTGTACGAAATGGAAATATAAAAACTGGAAATTTATCCTTTGAAGAAGTGGAAAAATTCAAATACCTGGGAGCAACAGTAACAAATATAAATGATACTCAGGAGGGAATTAAACGCAGAATAAATATGGGAAATGCCTGTTATTATTCCTCTGCTGTCAAAAAATCTGAAAGTTAGAATTTATAAGACAGTTACATTACCGGTTGTTCTGTATGGTTGTGAAACTTGGACTCTCACTTTGAGAGAGGAACATAGGTTAAGGGTGTTTGAGAATAAGGTGCTTAGGAAAATATTTGGGGCTAAGAGGGATGAAGTTACAGCAGAATGGAGAAAGTTACGCAACACAGAACTGCACGCATTGTATTCTTCACCTGACATAATTAGGAACATTAAATCCAGACGTTTGAGATGGGCAGGACATGTAGCACGTATGGGCGAATCCAGAAATGCGTATAGAGTGTTAGTTGGGAGGCCGGAGGGAAAAAGACCTTTAGGGAGGCCGAGACATAGATGGGAAGATAATATTAAAATGGATTTGAGGGAGGTGGGATATGATGATAGAGACTGGATTACCTAATCTTACTCAGGATAGGGACCAATGGCGGTCTTATGTGAGGGCGGCAATGAACCTCCGGGTTCCTTAAAAGTCAGTAAGTAAGTAAGTAAGTAAGTAAGTAAGTAAGTAAGTAAGTAAGTAAGTAAGTAAGTAAGTACAGAGTGATTTATATAGAACTGACACATTTCTTTCTTTAATTATTCCGTTGGAAATTCATTCAATGACCCAATTTTAGCACCAAATTAAGCAGAATGTTCTGGAGTTTCGATTCTTTGTCACTAGATGCGCAGGTATTTATGTTTTATTCCTATTGTTGGCAGCCTAAAGCCATATAGGGTTACGGTTGTTCATTAGCTACAGGAACCAGATAAGGATAAAGGATTGAATTATTGTCGTTGGTTTCAGACGTTCAATGTGCAAAATCCTGCCATATTGTCCATCACATGGTTCACAGATGAAGCATGGTTCCATTTATCCGGTTATGTGAACTCACAGAACTCACGCCATTGGGCCATCGAAAATCCACATGTCATCCATGAAGCATCTATGCACCCGGTTAAAATCGGAGTTTGGTGCGCAATATCCGCACAGAGAATAGTGGGGCCATTTTTTTTAACCAGACTATAAACACTGCAGAGTACCGACTGATTTTCATAGAGTTTGTTGAGCAACTTGACGATGTAGAGCTGAGTCAAGGATATTTTCAGCAAGATGGCGCTACATGCAATACATCAAATGAATCCATGGAACTAATTACAAGTTTCTTTGACGACCGAATAATTTCCAGGAACCTGTGGCCACCGAGATCTCCGGATTTGACAACGCCGGACTTCTTTCTATGGGGTTACTTAAAAGACAGGGTTTACGTCACACGTCCCCAGACATTGGACGATCTGAAGCACAACATCACACAGGAGATTCAAGCTATTGACAACAGAGTCCTCCAACGAGTGGCCAGTAACATGGAACGACGTGTTGAGTTGTGCCTTATGCAGGATGGAGGACATTTTCAACATTTGCTATAGAGGTAAATAATCTCCCAAAATTCCTCTACATTTTAGGTATAATAAGTTGTCGCTAGCACAATTCGTTTTGAAACAATTAATGAAAGAAATGTGTCAGTTCTATATAAATCACTCTGTATATCTGTAAGCACAGACAATACTGCATACAGTATTTTATAATAACTAAATTTTCTGAAATTTAATTTTATGGAAAATCTATATATTTCTGGGAAATCTAAGAGCAAAGGAGCAAAATGATAGTGGAACTTCCGCATGGATACTCTGCTACGGATTCCACCTTTAAAAGGAATGTCACTGTGTATCAGTATACATCCAGGTACTCGAATGCAGATTTCCTATTACGTAAGACAGAGAATTTTACAAATAATAATTAACTTA
Organism: Periplaneta americana; assembly: GCF_040183065.1. Taxonomy (NCBI): domain Eukaryota; kingdom Metazoa; phylum Arthropoda; class Insecta; order Blattodea; family Blattidae; genus Periplaneta; species Periplaneta americana. The sequence continues at coordinate 188,372,384 of NC_091123.1, read as the reverse complement.
AATCACCGTGCACGCCTTTCCGGATAGGACATCATCCACAGAAAACGGAATGCAAAACCTTCCCCAAGGCCTCAATAACCGTCAAGTTACAGTGAAATAAAATGTAACATTGTCAAGACGTTCGGCCAAACGCAGTACGGCGAGACGCAATCTGATGTCCTTGTTGAGGCAGCCGGAAGCGGAAATAGCGGAGATTCGATCATAGAGAAACACTGGCATCCGCTCCCACACTTGTATGGTAGCGGTTATTAAAGACGCATTGGAGTAACAATTCTATAAAAATATATCTCCACTATTTTCACAATGATGCAGACACTATCATTCATCGAATTGAAGATTTTCATGCGGTGCTGGAGGCCTACACACTCCTTCAATCAAAAGGACTAGGCCTAGAACCTGCTCTGTCTTATCATGTTCATGTTTTCGTTGGTCTTCTGACATTCCTATTGGTGTGTAATTCAACTTTCTTTTTAGGGTAATCTAGTGTTTTCCATTCATCTTAAGCGTATATGTAGATATCATTTTTGTTCTTGTTCTTGAAATTCTTTTTGTAAGATTGAATGTATCTAGCAGTTGACGGATATGTTCATTTCTCAGATGGCCCGGCAAAAGCAGATCAGCAACTCTTCATTTCACTTGATACGATTTCCTTAAACACCAGTTTTTGCAGCCACATATTAATAATGGAATAGCTAATGATTATACAGTTTTGAGTTGAGGGTTAAGTGTTATTTTTCAAAATTCTTCAGAAATGTAATGAAGACAAGCATCATCTAAGACCACAAGATTGGCGGTCATAAGGGTGAATTACTGTGTGATAGTCCAAATCACCGTCACAACACTAGACGATGCAATCCCCAAAGGAAAATATTGCTACTGTCACTCATTTTAGATTCGAACAACGTTGCAAACCAGAAAAACGTACACCGCCATTAGCTGGGAAACGTGACTCCACAGCCAAACGAAAGGCGAATTTTACTGCACAAATGAATAACTGCCAAGAAAGCCGCCCATATGTGACAGATAAAAAACGGGTTCACAATTTCTAGTGGATAGTGTGGCTGATGTTGCTCTAATATTCCTGCAAGTTCCAAGAAAATAGCATATTGCGATACAAGAGTGCTAAGTGCATTGTAAGAGAATGGAGGAAAAGTTAGAGAAGACGAGAGCAAGCGCCGTTTCACGCGGTTATTCAGGAAGTCTATGGGATTCACCTCCAACTTGCTCGTGTCGACCATGTGCACATCGCTGGTGTCAACTCTATAATCTTGTGCGCTCGCTCAACAAAACCCATTATTAGCCTTTTTGAAGATACGGACTAGTTCCGTTTGCCTTGAGACAAGCAGTTTTAAGGTTAAGTGCAACGAATCCACAAAGCAGCCATGGAGAAATGTATTCCTCTATGTGGAGTCAGGGGCTGTGCTTTGATGATGACAGCATTCAGTGTGACCAATTTTCTGAAACTTACCGTTTTCAAGATTTTGGGATAAATCATGCGATTGAAATGTTTGGGCGTCATTAAAGATGCGTTTCTTAATAATACATGTTAATGTCTTTGACGTGCACACAATTTAGTTTTATTTTATTTTGGAGACTAAATTATATATTATCAGTCTTACTAATAAACCGTGTATAGTTTTTATACTAGACTTATACAGAGTTGAGACAGAAAACTTTACTAATAAACCATGCAGAAGCGATGGATGTATAAACAGCCTGTAACTATACAATGGGAATTGCTTTGCAGTAGTTATATACACGAAATCCCTTGTTTAAGCGTTGTATATAGAGAAAAAATGGCCGCCCTTCTAACAGCTGTTCGTATCGACTGTCATTTTATGACGATGGTTGCCTAGTAACCAAAGAAGAACAAACCAAAGAGCACAGAATAATTAGAATAATATTACTGTAGCTTGTACTCTTTGACCAAAATATAGTATGGTAATCGATTAGAGCCAGTTGTACTATCGATACTTAACACGCCACACTAGAGCGCTCTACCGGATGCAATAGAGAACCTCAGATATTCTCTTATCTTTCGTAAAGAAGTAATGACGAAACTATGACGTAGCTGTGTAACAGTTGTACTGTTGCACACGACGTATGTAGTGATTATTAGTAAGGAATTTACACACGACGTATAAATGAGCTACTCATTGTATAAATATAAGACAGTTAAACGTCTGTATATAGAGTTTTTATTAGTAAGACCGTATATATATATATATATATATATATATATATATATATATATATATATATTTCTTATTAAGTTTGTGACTTTGTTGTTTTGATATTGCAAATAATTTTTCTCTTTACATTAGGCTAAAGAATGAACTAATCCTAAATTTGGTATAAAGTGTAGCTAAAATTTTTTAAAGTTATTTTGAAATCATATAATTGTAATGAAGATGCTATACGCAAAAGGTGATGGTGATTGCCCTTTGAACGTGTGGCATTACTATTATTTAAAAATGAAAGCGAATAATATAGCCTGATGGAACTTGTAGCTATATTGTTGATAACTGGACCATATTTGCTAAGCACAAAAGAAGAATACAGGATGAGCATGGGTATGACTGTAGCATTATGCAACACATATTAAATTAGAAAACTGTGCAATAATAGTCTGAGGCCGAGTTAAATCTCTTAGCATCATCTCCCTTTTATTCACTAGTGAATTAGATAATGGTCATGATCATGAGATAGGCCTACATGCGCCGATTATCGCAGTTTATTACTATTTATGCTTCATTCCCTATATGAAAAACATCGTAGCCCGTCGCCATATCATAAAATGCAGTGTTGCCTACAAACCAAGGACTAGAGACAATAGATACGCTACTCCCGCTTCTGTATTATGAATCCTATTCCTGGTCTTAGATTAATGGAATAAAAATAAAGGGTGCGGCAAAACATCCTCCCTTATTTAAAGTTTAAATAAAAAAACAGATGGATCAAAATAAGGAAACTGTATTAATATGAATGGTATCCAAACAGGGGGAAATTTAGGTTGACATGCGTTGCCATAGCGATATCAAATGACATGCGCAAAACAACAAGAATTGAATAGGACACTGAATACACGGAATTGACATTCAATTAGTGCAAATTGCAATCTGTAACGAATTCCAACTATGCCGTGGACGGGTGAAGAACGTGCTTACGGTGTGGTATCGTTTCTGGTAAGTGGTAATTCCGTTGTCGGTGCTCAGATATTACCCGGACGCTTATTTTTTTCACTTGGCGACGTCTCCTGGGCAGCACGATCACCAGACCTTGCACCCTGCAATTTTTTTCTATTGGGGGCATCTTAAGGCTGAGGTGTTCACACATCGGCCGAGGACTTTGCCAGACCTAAGAAATGCAATACAGGAAGAAATTGGTCTTATTCCTCAAGAAATGCTAGTTAGAGTGATGCAGAATTTCCGAAGTCGCATTCAACAATGCATTGATAGTGAAGGACACCACTTGAGAGAACGTTATTAAAAAAATGAAAAATTCCCACTGTTAAGATACCATTTATATTAATAAAGTTTCCTTATTTTGATACATCTGTTTTTTATTTAAACTTTAAATTAGGGGGGATGTTTTGCCGTACCCTTTACATGATTTCAAAAAAAAAAAAATTATATTACTGTTACTTAGTGAAAATCTAAATAGAAAGATGCTTTCAGCCTCAAACGGTGTCGAATTCACTTCATATTTTGCGTTTATTAGTCCCTTGATATGGCTGACGGAAATGCAAAGATGTGACTCGGTCGTAGGAAGTGTAACCGCATGACATTCGAGGGGTCGGTACTAATTAAGAAGGGGCGTGTGGATAAGACGAACTTATCTGGGTGGTGTCCTTAACATTGTGAATAAGTTATACACCACTCTTTATCTGGCATCCTCAACCACAAGTCCAGCTACGAAGACATCTTGAAGTGCTACAAAATGATTCCTCACAATGTAAGTACACTACAGCACGCAACATAACAGCTGTTCCTGCAGCACTCAGGTGACGGCCTTAATTTCTCTTTTCCAGTACGTTATTCAGTGACTCACTGTCAACTACACGGCTATCTAGCGTCGATGGAATTGGTGATAGTCAAACAGTATTTGGCGGGATGGGTCTCAGGATTCGCCATGGGTTTATCTGCCATTTGCTTTTAGTTGGGGAACCTAGAAATAAAACCAACCAGGTAATCGTCCAAGAGAGATTCGAACCCACGCCCTAGAATAGGAGCGACGTGGCGAAGCTTGCTAGCCGTAAGGACTGTTTACCGAGAACTATGGAGGACGGGTGTACTGAGCAAGGGTTGAACAATCCCGGCGGTGCGCCACACGCGTCAGGGTTCAGGAATAACTTTATTATTGAAAGAATCTCAATAAATAAACAAACTGTGTCCATCTGATTCATTTGTAGTGTCGCAGTGGTAGACATGAACCTGTCTGTATGTGTGCAACGAACTTATTCTTAGAAACATCTATTTTATTTCGAAAAATATGTACAGGGACATCATTTTATTTTTGCTTCAATTTTTATTGCACCTGAGTTTTTTAATGTACTTTACTCCCACCCCTCTACTAGTAAACTCCCAACCGTCCTGCACACAGAACCAAGGCCGCGTATGCAGTCAAAGTCAGTAAACAGTACTGAGTTAGTGAGTATAGCACGTTCCAGAAATATGACGAAAGAGCTTTCAATATTGAATCATATTTTCGCACAGGTACTGTCGTCCATTTGCCTACGTCGCATCCCGGTTTCCCCCACCCGCTTCTGCTCGCCCCTCTGTAAAGGTTAGTGACTGGGCTGTCTTAGCTCTTTTCTGAAAACATTAATTTCTGTCAGGAATTGGAATTATTATAAAACTGTTTAAAATAACTTAAATAAAAGGGTCTCGTTAAGTAATTAACTGTCACGTGATTTCTCCCCTTTCTACGACCCTACGACATAACCACTTGGACGGACAGTAGATAGCATGTCTGAGTAATTTTATCTTTTCGGATCGGGCAGAAGTGAAGATTGAATTTACAGTACGTAAGGTACTCTTTTATAGAGTAGGTACAGAATTATTTCAACATGAGTTACTAGTAAGAAGGCCGAAACTGGTAATTGGAATTAGGTACAATAATCTATAGTGCTATAATATGCAAATATACGTGTGTTGAAATGAACGGCCATAATTTTCAAAATTGTGTTTAAATATCCATATTATGATTATTTTTCCAATTTAACTTCATTCCCTATATTGTACTCTAATGTGTTGTAGACAGTATAATACACACTGCATAATGAATACGTCCGCATGGACAGCTCAGTTTGTGAGTAAAAACACTCATTGTTAATACAGTACTGTATTTTGATTAAACAAAAACCTAATGAAAACTATCAAACTCAAAATCGCGATATTTCCTAGTTTATGTAAATGGATTAACTACTTTTCGTCCCTCCTATACCTAGTAAAGTGATTTGTTTGTATTTTCGGCAGTATCATCGAACTCCAGTCGTGGAAGGGGGTAGCAAATGATGTTTCCATTATCAACCGTTAATCCATGGGTATAGCCAAGTTAATGTTAGAAATGTTAGTAAAAATAAAATTATGTCCCTGTAGTAGGTACCTAAAGCATGTTATTTTAAGAAAAATTAATTGAATCTTTCTGGCAAACGAAATTAAGAAACTACATGGACTTACAGTTTTTTACCAGCAGAATATAACAATGCCAATAATTGTTATTAAATATACATATATTTAATATGTTTTGCACACTGCTTAAGTCGAAATGTACTAAACAACAGGATTAAAAATAACACATTTGTTTAATTAAAACAATTGGGGAAAATTTTTTCTATTCGTTTTGATTTTGGCAGGTGTTATACTGACTTCTAATTTCATGGACACTTCAAACATAAGTACTCCATTATAAAACATATTTTTTTGCATCTTCGAACAGTATAACAAGGCCTGTGTATATTCAGAACATATTTTCTGGAAGAATGGGCTTTCTTTGTTTCTCAATTTATTTTCGCAATATCCGGATTAAGATATTTTAATGCTGCAAGCCGCAAGACAGCTTTTAATTCTGTATCCTTTATGCTTGCCCTCAGCCTTGGCTTCATGCGCTTCATTCTAGAAGACTTTTCACAAGCATAAGTGCCACCAAATATGGATAGCACATTAGGCTGCAAATTTGCGTAGTGTTGTTTTCTGCACATCACGTGCTTGGCGCTGCGGAGCGTTCGAATTATAACAATACTATCTTTATTATAGAGATCTACCGCCTAGTACCGATATTGTAATAAAATGAAGCTGACACAATATCAAATTTCACTTGTTTGTTGCAAATTGGATGGCTATGAAAAAATTACGTTTCAAACATTTTTATGAGGATATTAATAGACTGAATATACCGTAACATAATAATAATAATAATAATAATAATAATAATAATAATAATAATAATAATAATAATAATAACAATAATAATAATAATTTTATTTATTTACTAGCCGTACCCGTGCGCTCCGCTGCACCTGTTAGAAATAAATATAAAGTAATTACATAATTAAAATAGGACGTTTGATCCCGGGAACATTCGTGTTTGTTAGAAGACTAAATCGTTTAATATGTTACTTAATTTAAATTGCATCCAAATAATTAAAATGCGATCATTTTGGTCCAGAGACACTCATTTGGTGCAATGACAATTCCTTTAACATGTTTCTTAAATTGTATTACATGCAACCATAGTTTAATGAAGATTGACATCATTTAGATTTAATGTGTATATTTTATTTTACTTGTTATAGGTTTCCATTGAATTATGGTAATAACTTAATTTTAACCCTTGTTTTCTACGTATTCAGTAAATGGCGCTTGGCCCACTATGGTTCTGAACCCTTCAAATAACTTAAATTATATAATATAATATAATATAATATAATATAATATAATATAATATTATATTATATTATATTATATCAGAAGTTACTGTAATAACATTATAGCATTATGTCCATCTAGAGAAACTACACTTTCCAATGGTGAAATAATAATTAATTATACAAATCGGTTAATTTAGCTTCCGATATTACTTCATACAAACACAGAAACATTCTCTGTAGGCTATCTTTCATAGCTTTTGATTATTGCTGTCCAAGGCCCCTTATACACGAAGTCATTTGTTTTTTAATTCATTACACGGCCTTAGATGGCAGTTATTTTAATTTTAAAACTCATTTATCTCATTAAATATCAGTCCTATCAAAAATTTTCAAGAAATAAAACTTATCGCAAATTATTTTTAAAGAAACTTTTGTTATGTAACATTTTTCAGAAAAGTCAATAATAAGCGAGATATTTCGATTTATTTAATTCAGGCCCCCTTATAACCCCCCTTTTAAGTAATGTAAAATCTAAGTTACAACGAACTTAATTTACATTCTAATTTTCATCGAAATCCGTTCAGCCATTATCGCGTGAAAAAGTAACAAACATACAGACAGACAGACATACAAACAAAAATTTCAAAAAAGCGATTTTCGGTTTCAGGGTGGTTAATTATATATGTTAGGACCAATTATTTTTGGAAACTCGAAAAATTTCGGCTACAGATTTATTATTAGTATAGATTTATTTATGTATCTATTTATTTATCTATTTATTTATTTATTCATTTATTTATTCATTTATCTATTTATGTATTTACTTATCTATTTATTTATTTATTTATCTATCTATTTATTTCTTTGTTTGTTTGTTTGTTTGATTGATTGTTTATTTATTTATTTATTTATTTATTTATTTATTTATTTATTTTGCTGTACAACAGCCAGAGGCCAATAACAGTTCAGCACAAAACATCATTACAATATGACAAAATTGATAATGACAAAATAATAAAAAGTGCACAAAATAATGACAGTAATGACGATGGATGGACAAAATTTGTTATTTATTATTGTTATTGTTATTTAAGAATGGATTAATTTAAAATACATAACCAAGAATACTATGAGAATAATAGTGATGATACAATGGTAATTAAGTATAATGCCTAAAAGAATACATAAATAATAAATCGTTGCCAAGAGCAAACAAAGTCTATACATTGAAGGGATCGAATTCGCAGCCATGCATGTTGGCATTTTTAATGCATCTGGAGACTGGTGAAAGAAATTTCGAATTTCTAATATAGAAAAGTTTGTGGGCTCTCATATCTTTTGTTGGAATACGTAAGGTAATATTGTTTAAGAAAGAGTCACAGGATATATCATCCAAGTTGTGATGGTGTTAGTGTCGAACTTGAGTACTGACAGTGATGGTGTCAATCGTGTATAACGATGGTGACGAAAGTGCCTGGCAATGGTGATAACCTCGATGTGTGTGTGAACTTGAGTAGTGATTAAGGTTGTTCAATCGTGTATAATGATGGTGACGAAAGTGCCTGGCAATGGTGATAACCTCGATGTGTGTGTGAACTTGAGTAGTGATTAAGGTTGTTCAATCGTGTATAATGATGGTGACGAAAGTGCCTGGCAATGGCGATAACCTCGATGTGTGTGTGAACTTGAGTACTGATAGTGATGGTGTAAATCGTGTATAACGATGGTGACGAAAGTGCCTGGCAATGGTGATAACCTCGATGTGTGTGTGAACTTGAGTAGTGATTAAGGTTGTTCAATCGTGTATAACGATGGTGACGAAAGTGCCTGGCAATGGTGATAACCTCGATGTGTGTGTGAACTTGAGTAGTGATTAAGGTTGTTCAATCGTGTATAACGATGGTGACGAAAGTGCCTAGCAATGGTGATAACCTCGATGTGTGTGTGAACTTGAGTAGTGATTAAGGTTGTTCAATCGTGTATAATGATGGTGACGAAAGTGCCTAGCAATGGTGATAACCTCGATGTGTGTGTGAACTTGAGTAGTGATTAAGGTTGTTCAATCGTGTATAACGATGGTGACGAAAGTGCCTAGCAATGGTGATAACCTCGATGTGTGTGTGAACTTGAGTAGTGATTAAGGTTGTTCAATCGTGTATAATGATGGTGACGAAAGTGCCTGGCAATGGTGATAACCTCGATGTGTGTGTGAACTTGAGTAGTGATTAAGGTTGTTCAATCGTGTATAACGATGGTGACGAAAGTGCCTAGCAATGGTGATAACCTCGATGTGTGTGTGAACTTGAGTAGTGATTAAGGTTGTTCAATCGTGTATAACGATGGTGACGAAAGTGCCTGGCAATGGTGATAACCTCGATGTGTGTGTGAACTTGAGTAGTGATTAAGGTTGTTCAATCGTGTATAATGATGGTGACGAAAGTGCCTGGCAATGGTGATAACCTCGATGTGTGTGTGAACTTGAGTAGTGATTAAGGTTGTTCAATCGTGTATAACGATGGTGACGAAAGTGCCTAGCAATGGTGATAACCTCGATGTGTGTGTGTGAACTTGAGTAGTGATTAAGGTTGTTCAATCGTGTATAACGATGGTGACGAAAGTGCCTGGCAATGGTGATAACCTCGATGTGTGTGTGAACTTGAGTAGTGATTACAGTTGTTCAATCGTGTATGGTGATATTGTCGACTGTGCTTCTTGATGGTGTTTATGCCGACAATATGCGTTCGCTGTTACGTATGGTGGTGATGGTGTCGACAGTATCTAGTAATGAAGTTAATATCAACCACAAAAATGTAATGGTGTTAAGTAGTGAACTTAAGTAATAATGGTGTCAATCATATACAGTGAGAGTGACGTCAATGTCGACCGTTATCGTCGAACGTAAGTAGTGATGCTATTGGTGTTAACCGTGTATTGGAAGTTGTCGACTATATATGGGCTATTCCATATTATGAAATCGATCAGTATAAAGCCTCTAATTTTTTCCCTATTTATACAAGGTGCTGAGGGGAGTGCATTTTCAAAAATATACTATCGAAAGTCAAACGGTTTTCGTATTGTTGAGCGACAAATTTAGCGTATTTTATAAAAACAAGCCTCTTTCAGCGCTCAGAACTCTGGAAGCATTTACTGCAGAACATTGAACGGGAGTTTATTTTGAAGCTGACATTTGGTAGGTTATGTTAAGAAGTAATCCTTATTTTTACTGTATACAGAGAGAGAGATAATCTGATTTTACTTACTTTTAGGCTTTTTGCCAATTTGTAAAAATGTAAAGAATATTGAGAAAAAACCTTGCATTATTAAGAGGGATTCGGCATTGTTTGCTTAGTGGCTCGGCAATAAGTTTCGAGGGTATTAAATATATTATTTTCACACGCCTAGACTTGAACGGCGCAGTACCGCACGCACTGGCCGAGAGGTGAAGATAAGCGAGCGTTGGGCGTCATTTTACTCCTGTATTTATGAAAATTTGTGATAAAGCTAGGCCAGCTATGCGCTACTAGACGAAACATGACGTGTTTGTCTCCTGGTCTTGCTTGCCTAGGCTAGCTCCCGCCTCACAGTCAGCTGGTTACTTCACGCGCGTACTATTTATTTTCTTTATTTGATATTTTCAATACTTTCTTATCAACGGTGCACCAGTAAAAAATATGTGTTTATTTGTACGTTCAATGCGGAATCTAACCATATATTTTAAAAATATTTTTTCGTGGGCAAAGGCGTCTTAATGAGGAAAAATCTAAATTTCTCCATTTCCATAAAAAGTAAGAAAAACTGTTTACATGTCAATATAAAGTTTAATTTCTCAGCATCAAAATAAACCATGATTTTGATCATTAGGTGAAAGGGTTTCGGAGCCACAACAGTTTAAAGTTGCTAATTTCATGAAAATACAATAAATTTAAATATTATTAACTAGCCGTACCCGTACTCACGTTACGCATTTCAGTTTTAGGTTTCTTCATACGTACCATCCTATACTTACTGCAGTGCACACACTGTTGGATATTTGTGCTCTAATAAACAAACCATTCTTAACTGGTATAAATTACAAAATTTCTGCCAAGGAGACATTGTCTATAATATGATTATATTTATTTGCAGGTTCGACTCATCTTAATCCTGTTGGCAACGACTCTGAACATCCAAGAAATAAGGTCCAAGTCAAGCAGTGGTACACGATCCCATGGACATCAGTCAACAACCAGCAAACGTGGCGCTGCCGACCACCCAGCAACGGAGTGCTTCAGAACCGGAACCGAGTCCAACGGAATCAGTGAACATTATTACGAACACTTTGTTACTTCTGAACTTTGCTTAAAGCAAGAAAGCGACAGACTCAAGCAACAAGGTAAACATTTTGAGTTGGTAGCCAAATATCTAGCAAACGTTGCTTGGAAATACGTTAATTACCATAACAATAGTTTCGGTCAAATTTTCATAAACGAAATGAGGAATTATACTGTTGAGCTCGCATCTCTTATTAAACATTTTAAAATATTCGATGAATTCCTGAACACAGCTCAAGTAACATTAGAAGACATGGCGGTTAACGTTCCACGTTACGAGAAATTATTAAATAAATATAATCATGTGTTGATTATGTTTGAACAACTGTACCACGTGACTAACCAATATTACGTCATACTGAACAGTTCAGAACTCGTCCACAACCTGACTGAGCAGTACAAGCTGCTGCATGATGTGCCTCTCTTGGAAAATGCTTTGGAACATTATGTTACCACTCACCAGTTCACAGAGGACTTCGTTCAAAATGTGGCCAAACTAGTCGAATACAAGGAAGAGAATCAACTGCAGGACACTCTTAACACGAAATTCACGAGGAAACTTCTTGATTCGAAATACTGGCAGGATTTTCTGAACGGCCAGAAGAAAGCAATTTCGCAAATGCACGAACGTCTAATGCAGGAAAAAGATGAAATGTCACTTCAACACTAAGTACAATTCATATTTCATCACATTATTATTATTATTATTATTATTATTATTATTATCATCATCATCATCATTACTATCATCATCATTGGCACAAACTACAGTATAAGTAATCGACCCACATCACGCTCATGAAATCCTTATTTAAGCGATGTGCAATGTCTCTGCCCCGATTTCCATTTTACAATCATTCTATTCATCAAGGAACCTACCATTTGAGGATATTCTCTTACAACGTTGTAAATTATTGCCTCCATTTATTATTTTATAGCATTAACTGTTCAAAACATAACAGGAGCTTTTCTTGGTCCCTTTTACTTTCTCGTTACGCGAAATATATACCCTGAAGCAGCGGTGGCGGAAATGCGATCGTGCGCCGAGCCACTGTGTAACCTGCAACGTGCATAGCACCTTTGGAGGGAGGTGGACATCCGAAGGGGAAGTGAAGCAACTGTCTGACTTGTTAACGGATTTTCATTTTCCTTATGTCAAGCACTAAGATAAAATTTTATACAGTACAAGGCTACAGACTAATATTTAGTACGTGTAACGAAGAAAGAAATTAATAAGAAAACATAGGACACATTATCACAACCTAAAATTAACTGTCTTCAGAATGTCTCTGCGACAGAGTTTCAAAATCAGGAATTATGTCACTTACTGCCAGTCGTAGATGATCACGAAGGTATATTTTGTCTGTCAGTCGTGACCTAAATTTGGTTTTTACTATTTTCATTGTTGAAAATAATTTTTCACAAACGTAAGTTGTAGCGAACATGGCTTCAACAGAACAAGCGAAAGAACGAAGCTTCGGATATTTATTTTTTGGCAAAGATTTTAAAGGTTCAACATTTTTCAAGTCCTTATGTCTAGCTTTCATTTAACATCACATTGTAAATCTGTGAGTTTAAATTGAAGATCTAACCGCATTATTCGTACATCTGCTGAAAAAGGATCGACGTACAGAGATAATAATAATAATAATAATAATAATAATAATAATAATAATAATAATACTTAACCTTTTAATGTTTCATCAGTAACATGTAGTAACTTATAATGCCGTTTTATGTTACACAACCGTTTTCCTCGTAATACTTGTGAACAAATCATACATTTAATATTCTCATCATATTGGCAGCAAATAAATGCGTCCTCCCATCCTACTTGAAACTTTCGTTTTTGTAGAGGTACATGGTTTCGAGAGAGACATTGGACGATACGCCACTCGCAGGTCAGAGACAAATACAAATGGAACGGAGTTTGACTCCAGGGAGTGAAAGGGTGGGGGTTGGGGGAGGTAGGAAGCAAAGGAAATGCACAGCTACCATTGCGAGCCACAATGTGTTCGTGAGTTACATTTTCGCCACGGCTGCCCTGAAGTATAGTGATAGCACATTTTGAGACTTTCACGAAAATGTATATTTTCAATATCCCTAAACCGAAAACGTGATTTTGGATTTGAATTATGTCTGTATGTCCTACCGTCTCTTTATAAGTTTTCCAAACTATATATGAGTATGAACCATGGGAATGATGTGCGTGGAATATAGCTAATAGTTTGCAGTTTCCATTCCTGTGGCACAACTAATGCTGAATAGACGGCTGCCATCACCTGATGACAAATAGATGCAGTACTAGGAAGATTTATGTTTCTTCTGGAATTAATGATCATTTGTTTAACCGTTTTCAATTATTTATAATCGTGTTATTTCCTTTCTTTCTCCATTGTTTATTCCCATTATAATTGTTTACCTACCGTTTATTAAAAATAACAATTTTACTGTAAGCTTTGTCTCGTAGGCAGCCTTCACTTGGAGGAAGCTGAATAAATAAAGTTTATTCAAAATTAATTAAAATTTGTATTTATTTGAAATCAGAAACGCTAATGGTTGATTAGTAGGAATCGAATGTAATTATTGTTTAATTTTTATTTATCTTTTGTAAAATTAAAACGTGGAAGGAAACAGTTTGGCAGTTACGTCCTCAGTCTGCTATGTTTCGGAGAAATTAAATACCATATCCAGAATTATTTTCAGTTTTCGTTGCGACTATTCCAAGTTCCAAAAAAATCGGCATGCTACGTCAAGAATGAGACTAAGCGGGGGGTGTCGTCATGAATAAGCGACCTCGCAAACAAATTTGTTACGCGCTACTGAATCACTGAAGCACGGAGTGATATATTTTATAGTGTACACCGCTTTAATTCCAACTTATATAAATATAACAATTATATTAGAAATTATTACAATAAACCTACAGCTGTTTTGTGTACGTTTTTGTTTAATAGTTTAATATAATGGTTGAAGAAAAACTATGAAATATATTCCTACTAGTGGCTTGTGCAGCAAATGCTGCAAACTAAGTTCGTTAGACATTCAAATAAACATTTTTCAGATTTATTTTCAATGAAGAATACCAGACATTCTGAAAGTTATTTGCTTCCATAATAATGAAAGATACTCTCTCTCGAGCCATTACTGAAGAGAACCACGCATATAAATATCTACACCACACCGCCATTAAGTATATGAAAAAGACCCAACCCCACTTGATTAATAACTATAAAAATATTTGATTTTTAATAATATTATTATCTTACGTAAGTTTTATAGCTTTCAGTAACATATACTATATATACTACATAGCCGCCACTCAGTAAAATATAGAAATCAAAATCTAATTTAAGTTATTCTCTACATCTACTTATATAACCCCAAAACGTTTCACTTTCATCGCTATACTGGAGAATTACCACGGTCACTTTGAACCGTGCCGTTACGTTTACCACCAAATTTAAGTAAATACACAATGTCACCAACATAAGAACATGACGTTGGTGTGTGGCGTAGTTGGCGGGAGAAATTTCTCTCTCTCTCTCTCTCTCTCTCTCTGCCTCCTTTGTTCTGAAAGTAGATTACGTGACTTATTACGTGTCTTAGATGAGAGTCTTGAGACAAAACAGTTTTGTGCTATATTTATTTTTTTTCTCTCTCTCTGTCTACCTCCTTCGTTCTGAACATTATTGAGAGATAGCACCACTGTTAGCGACAATGTGTATTTGCGTAAATATTGCGAGTAAATTATGTCGAGTGCTTTAGATGAGAGGCTCGGGACAGAAATAGTTTTGCTGTAGCGCATGCGTGGACCTCTCATGTAGTGGGAGCGTGATCCTTACTTGAATTTATTTTTGCGTGTGCATTGCAGATTAAATTATTGAGATATCTTCTTGATTCGGTTACAGACCTTGCATTTACGAAGGTTAGATTAGGTTGGGTTAGGTTAGGTTAGCTTTGGTTAGGTTAGGTTAGGTTAAGTTAGCTTTGGTTAGGTTAGGTTAGCTTTGGTTAGGTTAGGTTAGCTTAGGTTAGGTCAGCTTAGCTTAGGTTAGGTCAGCTTAGCTTAGCTTTGGTTAGGTTAGGTTAGTTTTGGTTAGGTTAGGTTAGCTTTGGTTAGGTTAGGTTAGCTTTGGTTAGGTTAGCTTGATTTCATTCGTCCATGTAGTAGTTAAAATTATATAATATGACTGTTTTTGATTCGTAATATTGATAAAAAAATAATAGGCCTATAATGAAAGCGGTGAATAATTTCATGGTTCCTAATTTTTTTTTTTTTTTCGTAAAAGGCTAGGTGTTTTTCTATAGGCCAGAAATAAAACAGCAACGCCGTCATAATTACGTACTTTACGCTTGGCGAACTTTAACCGGAAATTTATTTTCCCTCATTTTAATGGTATTCCGTGAAACACACGTTTTTTCCTGTTAATTTCCTTGTGATAACCTAGTTTATGATCTTATTACATCTTCATTTTCTTTTAATGCATTCAAAAAACCGCCGTTGTACTACATAAAACCTTGAACTTGACTAATGGAGTGAATTATTTAAGAATATAGTCGCGAATTTGACTACCACCATTTCGATTATATTTTGTTTGATACGGCTCGGTATGGCCCGGTAACTAGTGGCCAGCGAATAGCGTCGACTATCGATATTGGTCTGCCGTGGGTATTATCCAGTTGTTCCACTTTCATATCATCAATTTAGCATTAATATGTATAATTAATGAAAAATAGTCACATCACGGCATTAACTACAATAATATTTCATTTCTAATAGTAATAATGTCATTAAAACGACCTCAAGTTTTGTAGTTTTTAATATCCAATACACAGCTGTACCCAGAAAATTACACACCACAGAATCGGACTGTAAATTATTTTTAGTAAGTTAAGTTTTTAATATCCAATTTAATTTGAGCTCTAAATATGTCAGCATTCTTCCAGATCATGGCCTTCGTGTAATATTGTTTACTGTAGTATGTGTTTTGTTTTATTCTGAAATGCAACACGGCCGAATTGATGATCACTTCGCTTCTTCTGAATGCAATTAGCTAGTTCTCAAAACTTACGACAGATGGATTTTGGAAAATAGGAAAATTATGAAGGAAAATTGACATTTCACTGAAAACTACTATTTTTCCGAAAAACTTTGTGTTCCAAGCTTCAAAATGAGGGGCCATTTATTAAAATCCGTTCAACCGTTTTCCCGTAATTTCCATTACCAGTTCGAATTATATATATATAGATTCGTAACATGGCACAGGAAATGAATAATTGCGAAATAAGTAAAAACATGTGCTTGGAAGTACACGATACTTTTTGTTTCTTTACAGCGTGCCCTCGAATTTTGATCCTTTTTTTTTGTGTGAGTTAGAATAGTTTATTTATTTTATTTTTTATTTATTTAAATTCAAATATACAGAATAAAGAAATATAATTACAAAAGAAACAAAGAGAAATACAAATAAAATAATACAAGCAATATAAAAAGAAGATACAGTAGTATTAACAAAATTTGAGACCGAATGAGCAGCGCTCGTGCTCGGTCGCAGTTCAGATATAATATTAAAATAAAATAATAATAATAATAATATAAATAAATAAGTAAAATAAAATAGGAACTAAAATATAATTACAGCGGCAATGGAATTATATAATATAATATTAACACTAGAGAAGAATAATATCGCACGTGAAAAGTAGGACTAATATATATTTCAAAATTATAGAATACAAATATAATATGGGTTGATTAATTCATACACATAGGCTATAAATTTATTTAATCAAATTGAAGATATTAACACGTTTCTAATTTTCTTGTTATATGTTAGTGGGTTACATGTTAGAAGTTCTGGGTGTAATTTAGTTAAAGCATTGTACAACCGAGGGCCAAAATTTATGCTATGCTTTAGACCAGCAGATGTGAGACATTAGAATAGATGGTTAAGATACTAATAATAATTACTTGTATGTATTTTAATTTCGTTCTACTTTAATAATTACTTCATCTTTAAAATTAAAGCACCAAATGATGAAACTATCGCCCTTCCTTGCCGAATAGCATCTTTTAAAGTCGTAACGAGTGTACCCTTGGAAACGAGTTTCTCACCGCTCGAAAAGTGACATGGGCTCAGCAGTGATTTAGCTTCCGGGAATAAAATCTCACGACTTACATTACAGAAATAATTTATTGCCTTCCTTACAATGAATGCTGGAAATATAGCATGACACTTATTGTACGATTTCTTCGCAATATGTCATAAATGAAGAAGCGCTGTTATAATATTTTGTACTTCTTGCCACTAAATAAACTGCACTGAATGGAAGTCAGCTGTATACTAATGCTCTAATCTTGATGTCCCTTCAGCCTGTACTATTTATCCATACTAAGCAGCACAAAACCTTCTAGGGAAAATGTACACGCTATATGACGTTTGATCTGCAACAGTAACATTCCGACATAATTGACCGCACCGAAATCTGTTTCTGTGACTGGGTAGAAGTGACAGACTCGTAGGATTTGGAGATTAATTCAGTCATTAGTTGACGATTTTCCGGCTGAAATGGGATTTGAAGATGTTTCTCGGAACATCTCTGATGTTTGAAAACCAACAATCACGTATGAGGGATAATTAGTTTATTTTCGTGCAGGAAATCAAATCCAGGTCTCTTTCCGCTCCATTCGTTACATTAGCAGATCTTACATTTAATAACGTAAATGAAATTCGCATATAATTTATTAATCTATACTGAATAATTTCCTTTCTTGCACTTGTTTGATATATCACGAAACTTTGACGTCAATTCATGATTCTCAACATAAATATTATTACGTAGAGAATTCTATGTTACGGAAACTCTGTATATATGTGGAACTACGTAACTTCAAGAAAGATGGGAACAGCTATCTGAGTAATAAATCGACTAAGAAGAACATAAAACAATCTCTTCTTGGCTGACGAATAGTAGCAACAAATTTGAGATTTATCTTGGTTGTATTAGTACATTATGCAACGAGCCTATAATGGTAGTAATTAAGACGCGAGTATGTTTATGAAACGAGCGCAAGCGAGTTTCATAATTTTCATACGAGCATCTTAATTACCATTATAGTCAAGTTTCATACGACTTTTTATGCTCGACCATATTTCTAAGTTGAAATTATTCATAAGTATTCAAGTTATTCTTGTCTGACTGAGGAGCGGAACTGACCTTGTGCAATATCTCGTAAATTGTGAGATATGTGCAGACGCGAAAGTATTGATTTTTTCCGAGAAACAGATGTCGACATTGACCTTGACATTGAAAAACGAGATGACAAATTGAATTTATTTGAATATTATTTACAATTAACGCTAATTATTATAGTAACAGAACTAGTTCTTTTTCGACTGCATATCCGAGAATAATCGATACTTGCGCTTTCATATTGCTACAATAGTGTTTTCTGATTGGTGGAACACCTGAACTTTAATGAATAGATGTACTTTAATAAGGTCCATTAAAGGTCTGCTACCAGGTGTATAATTACTACATTTCGGCATGGTCGAGCATAAATATGTATTTAGGAAATAATAACGGAATTCAGTTACGGAAACCAGCTATAACGTCTGAAGGACATCGTGCTAACCACAAGATACCAAGCAAGTGGACGTGTGGCCAGGAGCCGGATGGGCTCTTCCCGCCATTGATTATGATTATTATTATTATTGTTATTATTATCATCATCATCATCATCATCATTATTATTATAGTCACGACGCTGTTATTCCCGGCGTGACTCCTCCTCTTTGCTTACGTCTTAAGAAGTCAAGGGTCCAGGTAGGTAGTATCGTTCGCCATTTTTGTTCTTTCGTTGTCTGCCTACCATACGAGAAATCTATTTGCCACACCGTTAAACATTATCATGTCGTAGCTCCTACGATAATAAATCAAACGCACTGTAATTCAGCAAATAATTGAGCGGCAAATAACGTCTTCGTGTGCTTTCTGCGAACGCCAACGAAAGAGCCAAAATGGCGGGCGATTATATTAAGTAGGCATATTTATCGAGCCTTAAGAAATGAATAATGTCTTCAACAGCGTATCACAAGACGCACACGTTTAAATGTAGTCGACCTGCAACGCGATTGGCTGCCGGAAATTAGAGCGACGGGACTGTAACAGTTATGTTCTCTTACACACGCAGTCACATCGGTTAATAATATAATAAGTGTAAAATACAGTATATGCATTAGTTTTTCCTTTGTATGCTAGAATTTGATGTATATCTTGTTATTATGCATTATGTTGGGCAGTAAACAAGATATAAGGATGAGTTACTTTTCTTTCCGACATATTCCCCACTGTTTGAAAATCCCTGCTTCAATCCCGTACCTATTTGTATTAGCTACTTTCTTGCTGGTTGAAGAAATGCCTTCTCTGCCGAAAATATGTCGTTCTGGTGTAAGTATCGTTCACCGCTTTCTTCTGCCATAGAAACTAAGATGAAGTTGAGTTCATGTTATACAATTTGTATTTATAAGTCTGCAATATTCGAAATAGAAGTTTTAATGTTGTAATTGAGGGGTTAGCTGAAAGAAGGGCTAACTCAGAAAGCATAGTTTTGAGATAATCAACAAAAACTATCTGTACCCTGGATCTCTTGCTGGAATATGACACTATTCATATAGGATAAGGAAAGGTATTTTCGTGATATTTTTATTATTATGACTAGTTTTTCCCCATTTTGGGAATGATATAATTTTTTTTCTATTTCTCTGGCATTATTGTAACATAACATATAACAGAGAGGTGTATTTTATATATATATATATTTTTTAATTTTAATTAATTATTAATAGAAAATAGGATTAAAAATGTGCGTGTTTGGTAGGTAATTTCGTGATAGGGGTATCTAATTTCGTGGTAGTGGTAAGGCAATTTCGTGAATGAAAGGAATACATAGTTATTTCTTATTAGACCTACTGTAAACTTATGTAAATTCACATTAGTGTTTTTAAACACTAAACTATTTGATGACCTCTTATTTATGCAAGCCTATAAATATATTTAAACTAGTGGCTTATGCAGCAAATGCGCTAACTAAGTTCATTAGAAGTTCAAATTAAATTTTTTCAAATATATTTCCAATGAAGAATACCAGACATTTTGGAAGTTATTTGCTTCCATAACAATGAAACATAGGCCTACCCCTCTGAATTGTTTTCTTCATGCTAAACAATTTTTATTTAACCTATACATCTTCAGTTATTGAGTTATAATGCGAAAACGCAAGTAACAATGTCAGAACGATCAGTCAGTTTTACATGTGGGAGTGAAGCAATAGCTATTTCAGGTTATTGTGGATTGTAGGTTAGATTTATGAAAATATCCTCCTCTCGTGCCCCCGTGCCCCCGTGCCCCCGTGCCCCCGTGCCCCCGTGCCCCCGTGCCCCCGTGCCCCCGTGCCCCCGTGCCCTCGTGCCCTCGTGCCCTCTGCCCTCTTCTCTTCTCTTCTCTTCTCTTCTCTTCTCTTCTCTTCTCTTCTCTTCTCTTCTCTTCTCCTTTTCTTTTCTTCCTGTTTTCTTGTTTTTTGCCTTCTTTCTCCATTCGCTCGCTTTCTAAGTGATTCTCAATCTCTCCTACTGTATCTTAGATCCTTGTCATTGTTACAAGTTTCATATTCAATCTCTACATTGCCTTCAGCGTCATCATCATCATCATCATCATCATCATCATCTGAACTTTCATCTATAATCTGCAGAGTAGTGTCAATCACCACGTAAGTTTTCATCCAGTGTTACTTTGTTAGATAAAACACACTTAAGGGAATAAATAAACTGCACTAACAGAAAATTTTCTATTAATACTATTGATACGTAAATCTGATGTACACTTCCAAATAATTATGTCTCATAATAAGTTGGCCAAGCGTGTAAGTTGCAACCTGCTGTCACGACTACTATAGTCAGCAACTGAAAGACGGAGGCATGGCTAGAAGAAGGAGGTGCTCTCTTGGTGGGAAAAGTAGTGAGGATCAATTGTTTATCCAGTATACGTCAAAATTACGTACGACAGAAGTTTTAAACAATGGCATTACTTCCTTGTGACCAGGAAGAAAACAAGTGTTTGATCACAGTATAGAGATATGTTCTCTATTCTGTGGTTTGATTTCCACATATCCTACAAGTTTAATACAAGTAGTGTTAAGTTCATAACAATAACCTTAGTATCTGGTTATCATTATATTACTTCTCTTCAAATAATTATCTACAGTCAGATGGAAAGAAGTTCATGAGATTATACGTTCTCGTGCATAAAATCGAAACTTCACGTTGATGTCGGTGTTATAGGCATTCCTAATGTATAGTCTCAACAAATGTTGACGCAACATCCGTCGATCGACCACGCTGTTACGTAAGTTTTATAGTTTTCAGTAATATATATATATATATATATATATATATATATATATACTGAGTATACTAAAGAAATGAAGATCTAAAATAAAATCTTTTTTCTATGCGTCTACTTACTTAAGGCCCCAAAAGATTTCACTTTCATATCATCAGTATACCATTATGTGTTGCATTAACTATAATTATATTTCATTTTTAATGGTAATAATGTCACGAAACATTCTTAAGTTTTGTAGTTCTTAATATCGAATACACAGCTGTACTCGGAAAACTACAGACCAGAGAATCAGACTTGTAAATTATTTTTATGCGTTATCAAAAAATTACACAAATGAAGATCGACATATTGGCATTATGATGTGAAAGAATCTGACCCATCTGAACTCTAAGTATGTCAGCAATCCTGTAGGTCATGGCCTTCGTGTAATATTATATAGTTTATTGTAGTGTGTGTTTTGTTTTATTCTGAAATGCAATTAATTATTTCTCAAAACTGAAGAAAGCTGGATTTTGGAAAATAGGAAAAATGATGTAGGAAAATTGACATTTCACTGAAAACTACTATTTTTCTGAAAAACTTTGGGTTCCAAGCTTCACAATGAGGGGTCATTTATTAAATCCGTTCAGCCGTTTTCCCGTAATTTTCATTACCAGTTAAAATTATGTATATAGAAGATGATATAGAATATTCCATCAGTTTTAACGGTTCATAGGATAGTTCACGAAAAAAAATCTTCTGAACTACTGTCTTTGAAATATATTAGGCTCAATAAAGAAGAGATAGACTTATTTTGATTGATTTGAACATTTTACAGGAACTGTTGATGTAAAAATAAGAGATTGTTTGAACACTTTACAAGGACTGCTGATGTAAAAATTGGAGATCGTTTGAACATTTTACAGGATCTGTTGATGTAAAAATTGGAGATCGTTTGAACATTTTACAGGACTTTTGATATAAAAATAGGAGATCGTTTGAACATTTTACAGGAACTGTTGATGTAAAAATAGGAGATCGTTTGAACACTTTACAAGGACTTGTGATGTAAAAATAGGAGATCGTTTGAACATTTTACAGGAATTGTTGATGTAAAAATAGGAGATCGTTTGAACACTTTACAAGGACTGTTGATGTAAAAATAGGAGATCGTTTGAACATTTTACAGGAACTGTTGATGTAAAATAGGAGATCGTTTGAACACTTTACAAGGACTGTTGATGTAAAAATAGGAGATCGTTTGAACACTTTACAAGGACTGTTGATGTAAAAATAAGAAATCGTTTGAACACTTTACAAGGACTGTTGATGTAAAATAGGAGATCGTTTGAATACTTTACAAGGACTATTGATGTAAAAATAGGAGATCGTTTGAACATTTTGCAGGAACTGTTGATGTAAAAATAGGAGATCGTTTGAACACTTTACAAGGACTGTTGATGTAAAAATAGGAGATCGTTTGAACATTTTACAGGAACTGTTGATGTAAAAATAGGAGATCGTTTGAACACTTTACAAGGACTGTTGATGTAAAAATAGGAGATCGTTTGAACATTTTACAGGAACTGTTGATGTAAAATAGGAGATCGTTTGAACACTTTACAAGGACTGTTGATGTAAAAATAGGAGATCGTTTGAACACTTTACAAGGACTGTTAATGTAAAAATAAGAGATCGTTTGAACACTTTACAAGGACTGTTGATGTAAAAATAAGAGATCGTTTGAACACTTTGCAAGGACTGTTGATGTAAAAATAGGAGATCATTTGAACACTTTACAAGGACTGTTGATGTAAAAATAAGAGATCGTTTGAACACTTTACAAGGACTGTTGATGTAAAAATAAGAGATCGTTTGAACACTTTACAAGGACTGTTGATGTAAAAATAGGAGATCGTTTGAACACTTTACAAGGACTGTTGATGTAAAAATAAGAGATCGTTTGAACACTTTACAAGGACTGTTGATGTAAAAATAAGAGATCGTTTGAACACTTTACAAGGACTGTTGATGTAAAAATAGGAGATCGTCCGGATAACAGTCTCTCAAACATCTTACAGCTAATAAAGTTAAAAACATTCAACAAAGAACAGAACATGAAATATAAACGCATCCTTTGAGGATTTGGGAAACTGAAATCAGGGTACATTTCTTAAGGGATATTTGGAGAGAAGGACCATTAAGTAACGTCAAACAACTGTAAAACCACAGCACCGAGAATGTTCTTGGGTATACAGTATCATGACTGAGAAGAATTTTTAATGGAAGTTATATGTTGCGTCATATAAAACTGAAACTCATTCTTGGAGCTATCGATGAGGAGCGAATGAGACTTCAATATTTTCATATAATTATTATGAAAAGCATATTGAACAATTTTAGTGTTACCCCGAAGTCACATAAAGAACCTACTAGCAATCTTTAACCAAGATCATCTTTGTCGTCAACTTTCAGTCCCAATGTCACGACAAAGGTTAACAATACAAAAGCAATTATAAAGAAGAAAATGACTTCCAATAGCTGCAATCAACGTGGTCAAATAGAATTCTATTATTCGTATATAATTGATAATTATAAAAGTAACAAATATAACCCTTGATGAAGTGGAAGTAGACGACACGCATCAATTACTACTTGCGTTTGTTTACTAGATAAAGAATTCTGGCTGATATAACCGACGGAAACGCAAAGACTGGACTCTCGGATGTAGGAAGTGTAACGCAATAGGGGCCAATGCCAATTAAGAAGGGGCGTGTGGATAACACAAATTTATCGGAATGATGTCCTTAGCGTTGCGAATGTGTGCCATTCATTATCTGACATCCCCAACCGCAAGTCACGCCAGAGTATCTTCCGCTACTGATGCTCAACAAAATGATTACTCAGAAGGTACGTAGCCTAAATGTATTATACAGGCCTTGGATGAAGACCTTAAGGCATATTCTGTACTCATTCATTCATTCATTCATTCATTCATTCATTCATTCATTCATTCATTCATTCATTCATTCATTTTATTCCATAGATCTTACATGAGCAACGAAGCTTTAAGATGTGCAACAAGTCAAAATTTTACAATATTACAATTACAATTTTTACAAATTTTTATAGTTTTACAATTTAGTAATTTTCTACAATTTTTACAATTTTGTGCAATTTTTTACAATATTTTAGCGAGATGTAGTGAGATGAGGTGAGGTCCGAGGATTCGCCAAAATATTACCCGGCATTTGCCTTTTGGTTGGGGAAAATCTCGGAAAAACCCAACCAGGTAATCAAATCAAAGGGGTTGATGCCAAGGACTCGCCATAGACCATCCGGCGTCAGTCCCACGGCTGTGGAAAACCTCGGAAGAAACCAAAGACCAAAGGGGGATCCAACTTAATATCCAAATACTTCTCAGAAAGATTTCTCCATTCTTCAGCGGCTGTCTAACTGTCCACTACACTCAGCAAATTAAATTATGCGACAGTGTCGAGCGTTCTTGTTACATACGTTCATTTTCACTAACTTCACGGTATTGCACATACATAAACTGTTGCTTACTGGAAGTTGTAAGTGTAAGTTTCGTCTACAATAGAAAAACGGTACCTTATTTAAACTATTATGAATTTCTATCTGCTGACAGATTCCATAAATTATGGTAAAGCTATTTTTCTCTTCCTTCGGCTACCCTTTTCATTGCTTGATAATCTTCACATCCTATGATTGCCATCGTCTTTAGAGGTCTTCCTTCCCCCTCCCCCCACCAATAATTTTATTGTTTTAGGAAAATTACTGTGATATAATACTGTATATATGAACAAAGAGGGTATTTTTCTATTCTTATTTTTTAAAATTAGTATCTATATCCTTTAATTTCATTTAGTACTTGTGTCTTTTGTTATCTGTTCTGCTAATCCTTGCCATTCTTCTCCAAACTCACATTTCCATTGCATCCAATTTTTTTCTATCATTTTTTGTCAGAATCCAGCTTCAAGAGAAATATAAGAATGCATTTCAAAAATGAGACTTTATGAATAGTTTATTTTTTAAAATGCTTAAATTTTTCTTTGTAAATATATATCTTTTTTTCACCAAAAGCTTTTCGGATTGTATAATTTTATTTTCTCCTACTTACTTCAGTCCTAGAAATTTTATCATTCAAAATCATACAACCTAAATAATACTTTTCATAAAATTTCATATTTCCAATCTTTATACCGGTGAAAACTTTTGCCCTGTTTTCTGAATTACCATAATTTTAGTTTCCTTGGCATTAATTTTTATTAAAACAGTTGTTAATGTATTCAGCATATTTTGTTTCGCTGTCTGCAAATACGGAAATGTCCGCAAATCTGGTGCAGTGAACTTTAATTCTATTTATCTTTACACTTTCAGAAAGTTTCTTAAATTGTCTTATTGCTAAGTCAATAAATAAATTAAACAAACTATGGTGGTAATGTAAACCTTATCTTATCCTGTTTAATTATTTATATTCTTTTTGTTGCTATAAACGTGTTCTGGTTTTCATAAAATAAAAATCACCACTCTAATTTTCCAATCCATATGTATATCTACATTAATTTAAACAACTTTTCCAGTCAACCTTGTCGAAAGCTTTTTCTAAATCGAGGAATACAATATAAGAAATTCTAGTTGGTCATTCTTCTGTCCAGTAAAGCTCTGAGCTCAGTGGTGGCTTCCCTTGTTTCCTTCCCTGTATCAAAATCAAATTGACTTTCATCTAAATTAATTAAAATTCTCTCTGTTATTCTTATTATAGTCAGCAAAATGTTGGCTTTATGCGACAGCGTGATAACATACTACTGTTGTGTTATTCGTGCATTCTTTCACGCTGACTTTCTTACGTTCTGCTAATGCTCAAATCTCTGGGTAATTTGTTATGTTCATAACGTGAAGTAAGGAACATTTGGAATTTCTTCGTCTCTGAACAATTTAACCAAATTTATTCTGAAAACTGTTATATATTTTAAATCTAAATAAATTCAGAGTTGACTGAAATTGCTGCAGGTCTAATTTGAATAAAATTAAAATATTTTCATGAGAATAGTACTTAATTCGTAATGTACCACTGTAATCACATTCCTTCCAGAGTTCTAGATTCGAAATATTTCCTGTAAATGCCTTTTCTCATTATTTCAAGATAATCAAGATTTATGTATAATCCCATGGATCACCATAACAGAGGCCGGCATTGCCGTGTAATAAGCGGCAGCAATCTCGCTGACTACGTTGCTCAGTACGTCCGTTCAAAATTCCATCAGATGGTAAAAAGGCCTAATGTGGAGAAAGTCGAGGAAGAAATATCTTTGTTTAACACGAGAAAACAGAAGATTAGTCACGTCGTGCTTAATCTAGTTTGCTGTGATTGAGAAGTAACAGAAACAGATACGCATTATCGATATTGTCGCCACTTCTTTCAATGAAAAACATGATGACAGAGACTTTACTCTGTAATTATCTGGAAAGAGTCCGACCAGTTTATTGCTGGTGTGGTGATGGTGTGGAACGTGTGTCGTGATTTTTTACAGCCTTGACACAAAAACTGACCGGCTGCCTTTCGCAAAGTCCCTTCGGAAAACTTCGGTTGATTCCTTAAGAGCTTAGGTTTACATGTGAAGGAATTTCTTATGCACGACTTCCCTCTGTTTTTCCTTTGTTTTGTTTCTTTGTTGCTTTTTCTGTCTGTTTATAGATCAAATGTTATGAATAATCTATAACGAAGATATATTCAAGGAGTAAATTAGGTGCAAAATAAACATCCTTTCCCTGTCGTGTGAACCAGGCGGACATAGACAAATTCACGCTACAGGAGAGCGATCATTTTTTGTGTCTAATGCTGAACATATGATGGTTATGGCACCTACAATGTGCAGTGGTTGACTACAGTAGTCGTGTACATTTTGTGGTAGTTATGGTGTATAAAGTGGGTAGTGAGTGTGCATATGTTATTATTGGAGTCCACAATGTGTAGTGATTATGTATATCTGGTGGTTATAGTATCTACAGTACAGTGATTTTGTACATATGGTAGTGGTTATGGTGTCTGCAGTGTGTAGTGGTTGATATAATATGTGGTGGTGATCATGGTGATTTAATTGTGTAATGATTGTCTACATGTGGTGGTTATGGTGTCTACAGTTATAGTGATTGTATACATGTGCTGGTTATGGTGTCTACAGTTATATTGTTTACATGTGGTTGTTATGGTGTCTACAGTTATAGTGATTATGTACATGTGGTCGTAATTGTTTCTACAGTTATATTGATTGTGTACATGTGGTTGTTATGGTGTCTACAGTTATAGTGATTGTGTACATGTGGTCGTTATGGTGTCTACAGTTATAGTGATTGTGTACATGTGGTCGTTATGGTGTCTACAGTTATAGTGATTGTGTACATGTGGTCGTTATGGTGTCTACAGTTATAGTGATTGTGTACATGTGGTCGTTATGGTGTCTACAGTTATAGTGATTGTGTACATGTGGTCGTTATGGTGTCTACAGTTATAGTAATTGTGTACATGTGGTCGTTATGGTGTCTACAGTTATAGTAATTGTGTACATGTGGTCGTTATGGTGTCTACAGTTATAGTGATTGTGTACATGTGGTCGTTATGGTGTCTACAGTTATAGTGATTGTGTACATGTGGTCGTTATGGTGTCTACAGTTATAGTGATTGTGTACATGTGGTCGTTATGGTGTCTACAGTTATAGTAATTGTGTACATGTGGTCGTTATGGTGTCTACAGTTATAGTAATTGTGTACATGTGGTCGTTATGGTGTCTACAGTTATAGTAATTGTGTACATGTGGTCGTTATGGTGTCTACAGTTATAGTAATTGTGTACATGTGGTCGTTATGGTGTCTACAGTTATAGTGATTGTGTACATGTGGTCGTTATGGTGTCTACAGTTATAGTAATTGTGTACATGTGGTCGTTATGGTGTCTACAGTTATAGTAATTGTGTACATGTGGTCGTTATGGTGTCTACAGTTATAGTGATTGTGTACATGTGGTCGTTATGGTGTCTACAGTTATAGTAATTGTGTACATGTGGTCGTTATGGTGTCTACAGTTATAGTGATTGTGTACATGTGGTCGTTATGGTGTCTACAGTTATAGTGATTGTGTACATGTGGTCGTTATGGTGTCTACAGTTATAGTGATTGTGTACATGTGGTCGTTATGGTGTCTACAGTTATAGTGATTGTGTACATGTGGTCGTTATGGTGTCTACAGTTATAGTAATTGTGTACATGTGGTCGTTATGGTGTCTACAGTTATAGTGATTGTGTACATGTGGTCGTTATGGTGTCTACAGTTATAGTGATTGTGTACATGTGGTCGTTATGGTGTCTACAGTTATAGTGATTGTGTACATGTGGTCGTTATGGTGTCTACAGTTATAGTGATTGTGTACATGTGGTCGTTATGGTGTCTACAGTTATAGTGATTGTGTACATGTGGTCGTTATGGTGTCTACAGTTATAGTAATTGTGTACATGTGGTCGTTATGGTGTCTACAGTTATAGTGATTGTGTACATGTGGTCGTTATGGTGTCTACAGTTATAGTAATTGTGTACATGTGGTCGTTATGGTGTCTACAGTTATAGTGATTGTGTACATGTGGTCGTTATGGTGTCTACAGTTATAGTGATTGTGTACATGTGGTCGTTATGGTGTCTACAGTTATAGTAATTGTGTACATGTGGTCGTTATGGTGTCTACAGTTATAGTGATTGTGTACATGTGGTCGTTATGGTGTCTACAGTTATAGTGATTGTGTACATGTGGTCGTTATGGTGTCTACAGTTATAGTGATTGTGTACATGTGGTCGTTATGGTGTCTACAGTTATAGTGATTGTGTACATGTGGTCGTTATGGTGTCTACAGTTATAGTGATTGTGTACATGTGGTCGTTATGGTGTCTACAGTTATAGTGATTGTGTACATGTGGTCGTTATGGTGTCTACAGTTATAGTGATTGTGTACATGTGGTCGTTATGGTGTCTACAGTTATAGTAATTGTGTACATGTGGTCGTTATGGTGTCTACAGTTATAGTGATTGTGTACATGTGGTCGTTATGGTGTCTACAGTTATAGTAATTGTGTACATGTGGTCGTTATGGTGTCTACAGTTATAGTGATTGTGTACATGTGGTCGTTATGGTGTCTACAGTTATAGTGATTGTGTACATGTGGTCGTTATGGTGTCTACAGTTATAGTAATTGTGTACATGTGGTCGTTATGGTGTCTACAGTTATAGTGATTGTGTACATGTGGTCGTTATGGTGTCTACAGTTATAGTGATTGTGTACATGTGGTCGTTATGGTGTCTACAGTTATAGTGATTGTGTACATGTGGTCGTTATGGTGTCTACAGTTATAGTGATTGTGTACATGTGGTCGTTATGGTGTCTACAGTTATAGTGATTGTGTACATGTGGTCGTTATGGTGTCTACAGTTATAGTAATTGTGTACATGTGGTCGTTATGGTGTCTACAGTTATAGTGATTGTGTACATGTGGTCGTTATGGTGTCTACAGTTATAGTAATTGTGTACATGTGGTCGTTATGGTGTCTACAGTTATAGTGATTGTGTACATGTGGTCGTTATGGTGTCTACAGTTATAGTGATTGTGTACATGTGGTCGTTATGGTGTCTACAGTTATAGTGATTGTGTACATGTGGTCGTTATGGTGTCTACAGTTATAGTGATTGTGTACATGTGGTCGTTATGGTGTCTACAGTTATAGTAATTGTGTACATGTGGTCGTTATGGTGTCTACAGTTATAGTGATTGTGTACATGTGGTCGTTATGGTGTCTACAGTTATAGTAATTGTGTACATGTGGTCGTTATGGTGTCTACAGTTATAGTGATTGTGTACATGTGGTCGTTATGGTGTCTACAGTTATAGTGATTGTGTACATGTGGTCGTTATGGTGTCTACAGTTATAGTGATTGTGTACATGTGGTCGTTATGGTGTCTACAGTTATAGTGATTGTGTACATGTGGTCGTAATTGTTTCTACAGTTATATTGATTGTGTACATGTGGTTGTT
Source organism: Periplaneta americana (assembly GCF_040183065.1). NCBI lineage: Eukaryota > Metazoa > Arthropoda > Insecta > Blattodea > Blattidae > Periplaneta > Periplaneta americana. The sequence continues at coordinate 188,341,717 of NC_091123.1, read as the reverse complement.
ATGGTGTCTACAGTTATAGTGATTGTGTACATGTGGTTGTTATGGTGTCTACAGTTATATTGATTGTGTACATGTGGTCGTTATGGTGTCTACAGTTATAGTAATTGTGTACATGTGGTCGTTATGGTGTCTACAGTTATAGTAATTGTGTACATGTGGTCGTTATGGTGTCTACAGTTATAGTGATTGTGTACATGTGGTCGTTATGGTGTCTACAGTTATATTGATTGTGTACATGTGGTTGTTATGGTGTCTGCAGTTATAGTGATTGTGTACATGTGGTCGTAATTGTTTCTACAGTTATATTGATTGTGTACATGTGGTTGTTATAGTGTCTACAGTTATATTGATTGTGTACATGTGGTTGTTATGGTGTCTACAGTTATATTGATTGTGTACATGTGGTCGTTATGGTGTCTACAGATATAGTGATTGTGTACATGTGGTCGTAATTGTTTCTACAGTTATATTGATTGTGTACATGTGGTTGTTATAGTGTCTACAGTTATATTGATTGTGTACATGTGGTTGTTATGGTGTCTACAGTTATAGTGATTGTGTACATGTGGTCGTAATTGTTTCTACAGTTATATTGATTGTGTACATGTGGTTGTTATGGTGTCTGCAGTTATAGTGATTGTGTACATGTGGTCGTAATTGTTTCTACAGTTATATTGATTGTGTACATGTGGTCGTAATTGTTTCTACAGTTATATTGATTGTGTACATGTGGTGGTTATGGTGTGAAGTTTGTAGCTATTGTGTACATGTGATAGTGATTATGGAGTATAAAGTGCGCAGTGATTGTTCACATGTGATGGTTATGGTGCCTGCATTGTGTAGTGATTGATACATGTGGTAGTGGTTGTGGTGTCTGAATTGAAACTGAAGAAAGAATTGATAATCTGTCCTCGAATACGCAACCTTAGTAGCAGGGAAAGGCCTATTATCTACTGTTTGTAAAACTGATAAAAAAATAAAATTATGGATGTGTGCATTGAAATGTACCGCACGTTGAAGTTCACATGCTGCAGACATATATAACGTAATCATTTCTTGCAACTTGCAATAGGATGGACAGAATTTTCTTACGCGTCTTTCGTCACTTTAGATAGAAGGTTATTAAAATATAAAAGTCTATTTCATCTGCTACAGGGTGTCTATTACGTACTCTTCCAGTCTTTGAAACGGTGGGGCGGTGGCAGTGCCGATGAAGTTGCTGTATTGAAGACAAAAACCAAATGTACAAAAATATACTTTAGAATGGCGATTAGGTAAAGCAGTCAACTAGATTCGAGCATGACCTTTTGACTCGGTCACTATAGCCTGCTCGGCTAAGCTGGACTCGGCTTATATCTCCATTTTGTGCTCGTATAGCCTACTCGGCCCTGCAAACTCTAATTCATTAAAAAAGGAACACAACCTGAATGTGAAGTAAGTACCATCATTCAATAAATTAAAGCCGTGATGAGATCTAAAGGAAATGATGTCTTACGAGTTAACTTTTGAAACGGTTGTGAATGGGTTTAATTTTTTTTATCATTATTATTAAAACATATGCCTACATTAACTGGCCAAAGAATAGCTTTAATTGCTGTTGTTTCTTCATTTCATTTGTCATAGCAATAATAATTAAATAATGGAAACAGAATTTTGCACGAAGATAAAAAAAATGTCCTGGTTTTTAATAATTCTATAAACAGGGTGAATCGTAAGCAATCCCTGAAATTAATAAAAATGTTTAACATAATTTTGCTCGTTTTTGCTTCTTTTTCGACATAAAAATGTTCCAACCGAAACGTTTCATAGCGTGTTTTGTGAAAGCCATTGGTTTAATCCCCAATATGTTTAGCCAATTTAAGAGAGTAAAAATGAATTACGATAATAAATGATTTAAAGAATTTTAGTTTTGTCCTTTAAATATGCAGAAATTTGATGCGAACAAATGTAACTTTTCGATGTGTAAAGGAATTTTACAATGTTACATTTGTTCGGATCAAATTTCTGCATATTTAAAGGACAAAACTAAAATTCTTTCAATAATTTATTATCATAATACATTAGTACTCTGAGCATATTGGGAATTAAATCAATGGCTTTCCCAAAAGACGCTATGAAATGTTTATATACAATTTATTTCCAAGAAATAGTCCGCCCAGGCATCCTGGGTTGCCAAAAACACAGAATAACACACATATAAGAATAGTAACGATTACAGTAAATAGATGAGTCAAAATAGATGAAATGTGAACCTAGAGCTTAAATTTTAGAAATAATATAAATTGTACATATATTTATAACAATCACACACTAACTAATAGAAAAAGGGGAATTATGATATTCCGTATAAAAGATTTTTCAAAATTGCCACAGACCCTTTAATGCTTGAAGTGATTATTTTAGGAATGATATCATGGATTCCAAATGTTTTGAGAGTGGGATGGTGGATCATTAAACCATGTACTTCCCAGGTCCTTCTATCTGGTATTTTTCTCGAAAATACGGAATAGTAGGCTCATAAATTTGTTGTTTCTCTTTGTTGACCTCGGATGGTTGGGTCTGGCTCATCTCAAATCTAACAGTTGGGTCCAGTATAAACAAAAAACAAATAAACAAATTTATCTGGAAAATGAAGCAAAAACCAGCTAAATTGTATTAATCTTTTTTGTTTTAAATATACCAAAGAATAACCCCCTGAAATTAATCACATTACTTCCGGTTCAGCCCATAATAAAGTTATATTAATAGACTGTTAACTTATGTAGGGTGGAAGTTACTACTGAACCTTTTCATCGAAAGATCTCAATTGAAAGACGTTATGACTGTTTAGTTCATGTGGTGATGTATCTGGCAGTGTACAGTCTTACGTTTATACAATTCAATATAAACATACATAATTTTTATTTTCTTTATCAATTTCACAAATAGTAGATAACACAACTTTCCCTAATCCTAAGAATGCGTATTCGAAGACAGATTATCTTCATTGTTTTATATATATATAAAACACTTAGTTAATTAGTGGCAGATCATCGATCTATTTCGTTCAGTTTCGATACAGTAAAAGTTCATTGAACATAGGTTCCTCCGGAAGTGAAGCTGTGAGTCCCGTGTTGTAGATTTGTATGTATGTATTTATTTACACTGAAAGTGGGCAAGCACCCGGTGGGAGTGGTATACGCAATATAAACATTACACAATAAAATGATAAGCAATACACAGTACAATTATACAATACACAATACAATAAGAATACACAATACAATTGAACACAATAATTACAATTAATAATAATACATAAAATAACCTAATTTTACAATACAACCTACATATGTATACGTCCTACATAAGTTTCAATAGTCTTTCACTTTACTCTCATCTCACTCACTGTAGTGGCACTATGACGCATTTCACTGACACTATAGAACACATTTCATTGACGCTGTAAATTATCACTGATCGGAACTATTCACTGCACTGTAAAACCATAACTTCACTGACTCACCTCGCTTCACTGATACAACAGTTCAAATAAGACAAATAATTACACCCTTATGCATACTTATAAACAGAACTACATTTAAGCTAAACATTTCTAGTCTAAGGTCCTCTTACACGCTATTTTTAAATAAGTTACAATTCAAACCAAGGGAGTAACTCGTCAGGGTAAATAAATACATGTCACCTTAAAAATTAAATGTTATATGTCACCTTAATTTTAATCTACATTTTATACACAACTTTTTAAGTTTTAAGTTTTTACGGCATGTAAAATAATACTGTCCCTGATAGAAAGCTTCAGATTTTCATGTACTCGTATAGCCTACGTAAAAAGGCAAGTAGAGTATAAATAAAACTACTACGAAATGTTTGCATGGAGAACAGTTTATTAACTTTAGATTCCTGTTCAGTAATATGTGAAATTAAAATGAATACATCTCCATGCAGGTTCTGCTCATGGCGGTCTTGGTGACGGCTCTAAACCTCGGGGAGATGAGGTCGACATCAAGCATTGCTGCACACAACGGCAGGAAACTTCCAAGATCTGACGAACACCACCCAACAAGAGAGCCGTACGGTGTTGCAGTGGAGTGCTTCAGAACAGGAACTGACCAAAGTGAACTGAGTGAAAATGCCGATGTCAATTATTATGAAATCTTTTTCCCTTCTCTATTTTGTTTGAAACAGGAAAGTGCCAGACTCCAACAGCGCGGTGAGAGATTCAAGAAACTGCCTAAAAATCTGACAAATATTGCCTGGAAATTTGTTAATACAAATAACAATAGCTTTGGTGAGATTTTCATCAACGAAATGAAAAATTACACCAGTGAACTCGCATCTCTTATTAAGGAATTCGAAACGTTCAATCAGTTCCTGATCACAGCTCAGATAGCTTCAGAAAACATGACGGTTCATACAGCACCTTACGAGAACTTACTAAATAGGTACGAAGTATTTTTGACGATGTTTGAACAGCTGTACAACGTGACTGTCCAATATTACATCATACTGCACAATTCCCGCCTGGTGCATAATCTGACAGAGCGGTACAAAGTCCAGCACGATATCGAGATGCTGGAGAATGCTTTTGAACTGCATGCTATCAATTACCAATCCACAGAGCATTTTTTCAAAAATGTGGCAAAACTAGTCGAATTTAGGAGCAAGAATCAACTGCATGAGACGCTGAACACAAAATTCACGAGGAGACTTCTTGATTTGAAATACTGGGAAGGCGTTTTGACTGAACAGGGAAATGCTTTGTCGAAAATGGAGGATTATTTGAAGCAACAACGAATAAAATTCCCCTTAGACGCTTAAAAAAGCCGATCGGTCTCGCAGTATGTTGCTCATTTTATTAAGATCACTATTACCATCATCACCATCATCATGGTCATTACAAAGATATACAGGGTGTTTCAGAATTCAACCGCAGAAATTTAAGGGTTGTAGAGGGGTCCCAGTTAAGTATTTTGAGACAGAGAACTAGGGATCTGCGGGTTCAAATTTGCACGTAATGGCGTGAAATATTTTTGGGCCAGTACGCCACTGATTGAACATGACGTAGAATAGCGAGGCATTTGGAAATTTGTCGGATAGAATATTGCTGTATGTCTGTGTAAAGCAGCAATACATTAATATACAATAAATAAATTAAATTTTAATTTTTGTCTCAGTATGCTAGAATTTTTTTAACTACACATATATTATTATGTATTAATTTTGAGCATTAAAGTGAATCGAAGAAGAAAAAATGATCTATTATTTTATTTCTTCCTGTTCCGAGACTCCTACTTCAATCCTGAAATTGTGTTCCTTGTGAAAATCTGTGAAATTCAAGATATATCATCATCAACAATATGAAATCCTGGAGGAAATCCGAAGGCAGGCGTAAGTAAGTCTTCACCAGTTCATACCAATATTCGTTTGGTTTAATATTATGATATTTGTGGTGTCTGCAATATGTCAATTAAAGTAGGTGTAAATTTCAAATTCGCATAATTTCACAAGATTAAATGGATAACATGGAAAAAAGTAATGAATAATCAATTTTAATTATACAAGCAACGCCTCTTTAAACTAAAACGAACTTCATGCCGATTATTTGAAGACAGTGTTCCATGTCATATAGAACTATTATAACATTCTTTCATCTACAGAGGTGCGAAAATTATTAGAATAATCTTAATTTTAAAGGTTTTTTTAATAGTTCCTTCACAAATATTAATTGAATTGATGAATATTGGTATATAATATTACTATACTGATGTAGGATATATTTACTACTAACAATGCCGGAAAGCATTGTTGTACATTGGTATTTTTCTTATTTTACAATTGTTATGGGAATTCAGAAATTATTATATTATGTTGGCGGAATTGGAAACATAAAAAATTAATTAAGAAATGCTTTAAACAAATTGTTCTTTGCGTTTACATTGTTGTGAAGGTTCAAATGAACGTATACATCTGTTTTGTGCATATAATTTTTTATGTTTCCAATTCCGCCAACATAATATAATAATTTCTGAATTCCCATAACAATTGTAAAATAAGAAAAATACCAATGTACAACAATGCTTTCCGGCATTGTTAGTAGTAAATATATCCTACATCAGTATAGTAATATATACCAATATTCATCAATTCAATTAATATTTGTGAAGGAACTATTAAAAAACCTTTGAAATTAAGATTAATCTAATAATTTTCACACCTCTGTACTTGTGAAGGGTTCTTATACCGTCTGGTTATTCACAGCAATGTCTTCCTTGCCACTACACGCATAGCAGCGAGATACACACTTGTGAAATTCACAACTTCATTCAAAACACTGTTAAACTGATGAGCAGGATATGCTTGTAGGAGAAACAAGAAGAGTACCGACGATGGTAGACATAACAGTACTTACAGCAATAGTTACAATAATAGTAGTTTCAGCTGAAATAGTAATACTAGTAGTTATAGCAGCAGCGGTAGTAGCAGTAGAAGTTCTTGTATTCCCCTTGTTCTCCTTGTATTACTCCCTTCTCTTTCTATGCACCCTCATTGTATTCTCCTTGTTCTCCTTGAATACTCCTTTTGCTCCTTGTATTCTCCTTTTTCTTCCTGTATTGTCATTGTAATATTAATTGTAATTTTATTCTTCATATTATAGTTGTAATCCCCTGGTAGAGGGGCAGAGAAGGCCTGACGGCCTTATCTCTACCAGGTTAAACAAATAAATACTACTACTACTAAATACAATATTTCCCCTGCTATCCTTGAATTCCCATTGTTCTCCATGTATACGCTTTATTCTCCATGTATTCCCCTTGTTCTCCATGCATTCCCCTTGTTCTCCATGCATTCCCCTTGTTCTCCATGTATTCCCTTTGTTCTCCATGTATTCCCCTTGTTCTCCATGTATTCCCCTTGTTCTCCATGCATTCCCTTTGTTCTCCATGTATTCCCCTTGTTCTCCATGCATTCCCTTTGTTCTCCATGTATTCCCCTTATTCTCCATGCATTCCCTTTGTTCTCCATGTATTCCCCTTGTTCTCCATGCATTCCCTTTGTTCTCCATGTATTCCCCTTGTTCTCCATGTATTCCCCTTGTTCTCCATGTATTCCCCTTGTTCTCCATGCATTCCCTTTGTTCTCCATGTATTCCCCTTGTTCTCCATGCATTCCCCTTGTTCTACATGCATTCCCTTTGTTCTCCATGTATTCCCCTTGTTCTCCATGCATTCCCCTTGTTCTCCATGCATTCCCTTTGTTCTCCATGTATTCCCCTCGTTCTCCATGTATTCCCCTTGTTCTCCATGTATTCCCCTTGTTCTCCATGCATTCCCTTTGTTCTCCATGTATTCCCCTTGTTCTCCATGCATTCCATTTGTTCTCCATGTATTCCCATTGTTCTCCATGTATTCCCCTTGTTCTCCATGCATTCCCTTTGTTCTCCATGCATGCCCCTTGTTCTCCATGTATTCCCCTTGTTCTCCATGTATTCCCCTTGTTCTCCATGCATTCCCTTTGTTCTCCATGTATTCCCCTTGTTCTCCATGCATTCCCTTTGTTCTCCATGTATTCCCCTTGTTCTCCATGCATTCCCTTTGTTCTCCATGTATTCCCCTTATTCTCCATGTATTCCCCTTGTTCTCCATGCATTCCCCTTGTTCTCCATGCATTCCCTTTGTTATCCATGCATTCCCCTTGTTCTCCATGTATTCCCCTTGTTCTCCATGTATTCCCCTTGTTCTCCATGCAATTCCCTTTTTTCTCCATGTATTCCCCTTGTTCTCCATGCATTCCCCTTGTTATCCATGTACTCCCCTTGTTCTCCATGCATTCCCCTTGTTCTCCATGCATTCCCCTTGTTCTCCATGCATTCCCCTTGTTCTCCATGCATTCCCCTTGTTATCCATGTACTCCCCTTGTTCTCCATGTATTCCCCTTGTTCTCCATGCATTCCCCTTGTTCTCCATGTATTCCCCTTGTTCTCCATGCAATTCCCTTTTTTCTCCATGTATTCCCCTAGTTCTCCATGCATTCCCCTTGTTCTCCATGTATTCCCCTTGTTCTCCATGTATTCCCCTTGTTCTCCATGCATTCCCCTTGTTCTCCATGCATTCCCTTTGTTCTCCATGTATTCTCCTTGTTCTCCATGCATTCCCTTTGTTCTCCATGTATTCCCCTTGTTCTCCATGCATTCCAATTGTTCTCCATGTATTCCCCTTGTTCTCCATGCATTCCCCTTGTTCTCCATGTATTCCCCTTGTTCTCCATGTATTCCCCTTGTTCTCCATGCATTCCCTTTGTTCTCCATGTATTCTCCTTGTTCTCCATGCATTCCCTTTGTTCTCCATGTATTCCCCTTGTTCTCCATGCATTCCAATTGTTCTCCATGCATTCCCCTTGTTCTCCATACATTCCCTTTGTTCTCCATGTATTCCCCTTGTTCTCCATGCATTCCCCTTGTTCTCCATACATTCCCTTTGTTCTCCATGTATTCCCCTTGTTCTCCATGTATTCCCCTTGTTCTCCATGTATTCCCCTTGTTCTCCATGCATTCCCTTTGTTCTCCATGTATTCTCCTTGTTCTCCATGCATTCCCTTTGTTCTCCATGTATTCCCCTTGTTCTCCATGCATTCCAATTGTTCTCCATGTATTCCCCTTGTTCTCCATACATTCCCTTTGTTCTCCATGCATTCCCTTTGTTCTCCATGTATTCCCCTATTTCTCCATGTATTCCCCTTGTTCTCCATGCATTCCCTTTGTTCTCCATGTATTCCCCTTGTTCTCCATGTATTCCCCTAGTTCTCCATGCATTCCCCTTGTTCTCCATGTATTCCCCTTGTTCTCCATGCATTCCCCTTGTTCTCCTGGCATTCCCCTTGTTCTCCTTGTATACGCTTTAATCTCCGTGCATTCCCCTTGTTCTCCACGTATTCCCCTTGTTCTCCATGCATTCCTCTTATTCTCCTTGCATTCCCCTTGTTTGTCTTGTATATACTTCATTCTCTATGCATTCCCCTTGTTCTCCTTGTATACGCTTGATTCTCCATGCATTCCCCTTGTTCTCCTTGTATACGCTTTATTCTCTATGCATTCCCCTTGTTCTCCTTGTATACGCTTGATTCTCCATGCATTCCCCTTGTTCTCCTTGTATTCGCCTTGTTCTCCTTGTATACGCTTTATTCTCCATCCATTCCCCTTGTTCCCCTGGCATTCCCCTTGTTCTCCTTGTATACGCTTTATTCTCTATGCATTCCCCTTGTTCTCCTTGTATACGCTTTATTCTCCATGCATTCCCCTTGCTCTCCATGCATTTCCCTTGTTCTCCCTGTATTCGCCTTGTTCTCCTAGTATGCCCCATGTGTGATCGATCACTCTCTTTAACTACAGAATGTCCAACGTTTAAGCATATGATGGTTTCCACATTTGACGGTTGTTTGTAATCCATTAAATGTAAGTCGTGTAAATATTTGACTCAATTTGTGGTCATGAAGAGAGAGTTTGACGCGATTTTTTATTCACCCTGTACAAAGTAATAAAACAGTTTTTTTTTTTACTCTCCAGTTTGGACAAACAACTAATTCCGGAAGCATACTGTGAAGTATTAAATATTTACATCTATGTCTGGGAATGGAATACGAAGCTACAGAGTTTCGAGTCACTAAAGCTTCCTTTTGGGTAACTTAACTGTATATATTAGATTAAACAGCGAGTTTCTTTTGTTATTATCCTGGAAACAGGAAGTGCGTGTCTTCCTCGGCTAGAGGAAGTGGAACCGCAGGGGGATTTCAGACAACACAGATTATTATTGGGAGTGTTGAGGATTATGACGTGCGTATCCTTAGGATAAATGTTTTTCTTGCAGATCTGTTTCCTTACTTCAGGAAATAGTGAATAATGTCTCATTTCCTTCTTTGAACATTAATAACTGCAGGCAGAGCTGCAAGACATCTGTTGCTCCAGACATCAATCGGAATTGTGCATAAAAATGATTACTCTGAACGTAAGTACATTAAAAAAATAGCCTATATATTGTTCATACATATATATGAATATAGTTAATTTATATTCATTGGAATATATTAACCCAGAAAATAAATAATAAGGAAGAGCTGATTCCTCCAAGATGAAAAGTGGAAAATATTAAATACATCACTTTGTTTTTTGAACACTGCTTATGTCTGCGGAAAAGACCTTATTTCAATTTGTTTTTTCACAATGATTATTTTTGTCCTTTTCCCATTTTCGGTAACTTGTGGTTTAGCGCCATGCTAACAATAATATCCAGAGACTGCAGCTGACAATGAATATCTGTGTGTTCTACACCCAGATTAATTCTAACCCATCATCCAAGTCGCAAACCCATTTATCAATAAGAACCCCCAAAAAAGATTACGCTGTTATCCCTAAGGTAATTTAATCTTATAATCAACAAAAATGGATCAACTATGCATAAATAAATATATATACACAAAGAGAGTTAATTAATTCTATGAATACACAACAGAGAGGAACCGGTCAAATTGTTCATAAATTTAAGACCTTCGTCGTGATTGTATTGCTGGTGTTAGAGGTGATGATATTTTGAAATAGTCATAGTGGTGATGGTAGTATTTGTATGATCTGATTTTAGTAATTACCGCGATGATCATGGTGATGGTAATTGTAATACTAATATTCATCATGATGGTGGTGATGGTGCCGATCACGGTGATAATAATGGTGTTGGTGATGATGTTGATCGTGTAGTGGTAGCGTCCATCGACCGTAGTGGTGATAATACTGCGTTTATCGCATTGTTGGTGTTAGTGTTTATCGTGGTGGTAACATCCACGTTTAGTAATGATAATGTTTACCATGTCGGTGATGTATTGTGTGACAATGGTGTTCATCGTCTTAATAGTGCTATCGATTGTGTAATGATGATTTTGAATGATCACGCTGATGATACTGGTGTCTGTTGTGGTGGTGGTGTTTCAAGTTTTGATGATACTGTACTGATAACAGTAAAGGTCATTATTATTATTATTATTATTATTATTATTATTATTATTATTATCATCATCATCATCATCATCGACAACAACACTCACGTTTCGGGTCCATTTTTGTCAGTTCCGCCTCAGAATTACATTAGTCGTGGTATCTATAATATTGTATAAAATGTTACTTTTATTGGTAATTCCATTTTATCTATGGACGCCCTACATTTCAGTAGGCCTATCTCTGAGGGGTGTATTTTTGTATTGTTTTTTGTAGGTAGTCTGTTATTTTCCATTCTTGATATTGTGTTTTTTCCATTTAGTTGCATAACTGTAACTGGTTTCATTAATACTATTTATACTCAGTTTCTATACGTTTACTAGTATTTCTTTCTTGTCTAAGAGATTATCCCAGCCACCGTGAGCCCTCAAGAACCACATTTCGGAGATTTTTTCTCTTTATTTTACTTTCCTTAAGGGGAAAGGATGGTAATTTTTAGTGAAAAATGAGTAAATAAAAAAAAATCTTTAAAATACTCTGTGATATGTGTGGAATGCATGGCATAACATTTTGTGGGTATTTGTGCCCTTATCGGATGTTGAGACGTCATTTTTAAACTTCCTGCGCTATGGATTTTTAAATCACACGCCCGCTTTTATCGGTTTCCAGTAACTTCATTTTTCTTTGCTACATTGCCAGACAAAAATAGATATAATTTCTGAACTATTAAAGATACATGCATGAAATTTAGAACACACATTCTTTAGACTATTAGGAAACTTTTCTCTGTAACAGAATTTTGTTAATTGATATCATTTTAAAAATACGTCCGTTTGGTTGCAAGAAAGGAAATCAGAAAATTATCATTAAATTTTAATTGTTTATTTCACAAACGTAGGGACTAATATCAAAATTCTGTTACAGACAGTTTGTAGAACATGCTTTTGCAAATACATTGCAAAAAACTGTTTGAAATCTGTCTTTAAAAACGGTTTATATATGTATCGGTTTTAGTACAATCCTGCACTGGATATATATTTTTTTTCAAATTTGGGCTCCCAAATAATTTTTTTTTCAAAATATTTATATTTGGTTGAGTTCGTACAGCTATGAGCTCTCTACATACAACAAATTGATATAGGAAAAAAGTTAAAAAAAAATACCATCCTCTCCCCTTGAGTGTCCAGCTTTCAGATCCATATATGAGGACTGGAATGGCCGTCACTTTATAAAATTTGAGCATAGTTTCCTTAAGACATGTCATGGCGCACTGCATAATTTCACAGAGAAATAAACTAACATAAGATCTCTGAAATTACCATAATGACGTTTATTGTGTACAATACAGGGATAAACAAGCTCGAGATAGTTACACGCCAAATCAGTAGAAATATAAACTATACATTGGACTCCTCGATACAACATTTCACGGGCTTGGCTATGGAGAACAACAATTCTACTTCGTAGTTTCATATTTTCAAGGGCAGAGAGATGAACTCGTGTCCTTTTGTATTTAACACTAGCTTGTGACAAGGCAACTCGTTCTTTTGAGGACGCTAAAAACAAGTCACAGAACATAAACCAATAGTCAAGAGGGCAGGTGACATTAAGCTGGTATGAGTGAGTGAGAATAAACAATATACATGAAGTTAATGAATTCTCTGCTTCTACTTCCTTGTGATATTCACTTAATTTGTGGATGGGAGAAATGTGGCTCGAAAGCAGCGCTTTATCTTGGTCAAGAACGTTTTCCTCAGTGTCAGCTTTTTGCATTCCTTGGTTCCTTGCTCTTATACAAGAATTAAGTTATGTTAAAGTTTATGCACGAGAGAAACTGTAACTTCCATCAAGCTGTACTGTATCTTACTTGTAAGTTTGGCTATTCAAACAGCACTAAAATTGCAGAATATATAGTAGACAATGTTAGTTGTGATATGTTTGGGAAAAATACTTAATAACATACAAATCGCTCATTAGAATGCAAAAATTTATGAGAATACATTTGTTTCCAGGTTCAATTCATCTCAGTCCTGATTGTACTAACTTTAAACCTGCAAGAAACATGGTCGCAGTCAAACGATGCTACATATAACAGCACGAATGTCACAACATCGGAGGAAGGCGAAGGAATAATAAAGATACACGTCAGCGGACACCCAACGACGGAGTGCTTCAGGACAGTCACCGAAGCAAACGACATGACTGCAAGTACTGTTGCCAATTACTATGGAAACTTCGTCAGTTCAGAATCTTGTTTGGAACAGGAAAGTAACAGACTAAAAAAACAAGGTAAAAGATTTGATAGAGTGCCTAAATATCTAGTAAGCATTGCTTTTGAGTTCGTCCAATTTCATAACGACAGCGCTGGTCAAACCTTCTTAGTGGAAATGAGGAGTTTCGTTGAGGAACTGGAAACTCTTATTAAACAGTTCAATGCATTCAATAAAATTCTTAATAATAATGGTACAACAACGTACAACTTGAGTGTTGACGGAAATCGGTATGAAATCTCGTTAAGGAATTACCGCAACATTTTGACAATGTTTGAGCAACTCTATAGTACAATACTGCAATATTATACCACACTAACAAATTCCCGCCTCGCCAAAAATCTGACTGAGCAGTACAATCTACTGCAGGATCTTTCTTCTTTGGAAGACGCGTACGAACAAATTGTTATCAGTGGTCGTTCTACGGAAGAGTTACTTCAGCAAGTGAGAAAACTAGTGGAGTTCAGGGCCAACAGTGGCTTGAATAACACGTTCAACACAAATTTCACTCGACAGCTACTTGATTTGGAATATTGGGAAAATCATGTAACAGAACAAAAAAACACAAAATCCAAATTCGAGAAATACTTAAGGAATGAAAAGTTCAGAGTCCCACTTCAACACTACCTTCAACCCACTGTGCACGCAGTTATTTTCATCATCGGTTTCGTGGGGAATGTGGTCGTAATTATCATCATCATCAGACATAGAGATATTCGTCTGACCGCTAATATGTTGCTACTCAACCTTGCCGTTGGAGACTTGCTCAACCTGGTTCTCAACATTCCTGTATTCCACACGTACTTCACATCAACCAGCTGGCAACTAGGAGAAGCGACGTGCAAAATGTTTCGTTTCTTCCGACAACTGGGAATTAGTGCCAGCATTTATTCTGTTGTAGTGTTAACTATCCAAAGATACGTAGTGCTAACGCGACTAAACACAATACAAAATAATTCAATTTTTGGTCAGCACATGGCAACAAACCTTAAAATCCTCCTTACTGTGTCACTGGCATGGCTCATAGGCCTAGTGATAGCTATACCACACACAGCCTTCGCTGGAATTTATGAAAATAACTGTTTCAGTTTCTCCAAAGCAGTGCACATCCATTACTCCAAAGGAATCACCGTGTTCGATATACTAATAGTCTGTATTGTTCCTCTGTCTTTAATTGGAATCTTCTCAACTTTGTCTTCAAGGATACTAGAAAACAGTGTTAAAAATATGACAACGGAATCTAAAGGAACAGAAAAATGTGTCAAAGCTCAAATTGTTAGCTCCAGAATTCTTAGAGCTATCACAATTGTCTCCGCCATAAGTTATGTTCCATTATATTTCTATCTTTTCGCTGAAGCATGGTTCGGCATTCAAATAGATGCAAGGGTTAATTACTTCATCTTCTTCCTTACATACTCCCTACTATTTGCAAATTCCTGCTTTAATCCCATCGCTCTTTGTGTTGCGTGTGAAAGGTTTAGGTGTGGTTTCAAGCGATATCTTCTCTGCAGAAAGAACGAAGTATTGAATGCAAATCAAGTGCAAATAACACCCTCATCAGGTTCTACTTCCCTTGAAACTAAGATTTAGAATCTAAATGCAAATCAAATGCAAATTCCATCTTCATTAGGTTCTACTTCCATTGAAATTAAGATTTAGAATCTGTATGCAAATTAAGTGCAAATTCCATCTTCATCAGGTTCTGCTTCCATTGAAATTAAGATTTAGAATCTGTATGCAAATTAAGTGCAAATTCCATCTTCATCAGGTTCTACTTCCATTGAAATTAAGATTTAGAATCTAAACACAAATCAAGTGCAAATTCCATCTTCATCAGGTTCTACTTCCATTGAAATTAAGATTTAGAATCTGTATGCAAATCAAGTGCAAATTCCATCCTCATCAGGTTCTACTTCCATTGAAACTAAGATTTTGAGCATTCTTTATGACATCCGCAATATTTAAATTCTGATACGTGCATAAATCAAATTTAAACTATCACTTTATTTTACAAAACTATATATTTGAAGTTAACATTCATGACTTCAGCTACAGAGAGTAAATTACTGGGTAAAATTAATAATAATAATAATAATAATAATAATAATAATAATAATAATAATAATAATAATAATAAACTAATAAATAACTCAATGAAAGAAAAAAGACTAGGGTCTTAGAAAAGAAAATGGAGAACATAAATATTAAGTTATCACAAATTAATTGGAATATTACAGTCGCCCATTCGTCTTTGAATGTTTGTTAAGATCTAACAACAATAGGCCTATCTCCGTTCCTTTTAGATATGTTTACGGAAAAAGCAGGGTTAAATGTGGGTGAAAAACCAGTTAATTGTAATTCTTTCCGTTTACAGTACACTTTGATATGAGGCAAGTACATTCCATGATATTTAGTAACATTTATGGCCATGTTAGCTGCTGTGCCGTCATTTAAAGTTCTGCTGCACAGGGTTTTTAAAGGACACTAAACGTTGATTGCATTTTCCCGCAACTTTAATTTTCTGCTTTATTTCATACAAAAAATTACGAGCTATTAAGGCTGCATGCATGATATTCTTTAATATCTCTGATTGAGGTTCTGATATCTATATCTATTATATCAGACAGTACATCTCACTTGACGATATGTGTCAGAGGAAGAACAATTGTTTGTATGCGTCTGAAGTCTGACTAGTGTAATATGTCGTGCTGCTTCAAGGGCAAATCTGTAATTATTGTAATTATTGCAGTGGTTACAGACCACTTGATGATTTAAGTCAGCTTTTCATATTTGTTTGATCTCTGCTAGGTCAATGCTATCTGCTCATTTGTGAACTGTATATTATTTTTCAGTAACTGAGCTCTATTACAGAAATATGTTTTATGTTATATATAAATACACCTAACCTTTCGCCTACAC
Organism: Periplaneta americana; assembly: GCF_040183065.1. Lineage (NCBI taxonomy): Eukaryota > Metazoa > Arthropoda > Insecta > Blattodea > Blattidae > Periplaneta > Periplaneta americana. The sequence goes on along the minus strand of NC_091123.1, from coordinate 188,325,547 downwards.
TTTTCTGGGATGATGCTTTATAATAAAAGGTTTATAAAACTGCAATATTTGTATTTTTCTTTTTCTTCCTATGTAAGAATGTAGACCACTATTGAAGCACTTAGGCACAAATGACCTTCTGTGCACCCCATAAATGGAAATCAAGTCAGACCGCAATGCTGCTGGGTTTTATTTCCTGAAATTCTTCGGAAGACAACATATCGATGCCTGATGTGGCTTAAAGCTGGAAACCGAGTAGGCTACAATGTCAGATGATGACTCGACACCCAACCTATTTTAACAGGTCATAGACGTTTGTGTCCGGCCAGAAGTCTGGTTGCCCATCTTAAGGGAAGACTTCACTGAAAATCATGAAAATTTTTCCAAATTTTTTTAGTTATTTCACTTATTCAGAATTTATATTTTCATACCCCAAATGGATTCAGCTCAATTCTGATTACAAATACTCGTATGTTTACACTTTTTAAATTAAGGCTGGAAGGGGGCGTGGAATTTAAAGAGCTGTCAAAATTGTTTTTCATCGAAGAATTCATTTTTAAAATTTCTGATTACAAATCTAGTAACTTTTTGTTGGCTCCCTGAAGTTACTAGATGAATGTAGCGGAGGAGAATATTAATTTACATAAATATTCATTTTATTTTCAAATCTATTTTTCTGTGTTCATTTTTGTTGATTCAACACCAACTTTCTTATGCCAAATATTAATCAATCAGGATGAAATATTAATAAAATTAACTAGCAGCATTTCTCACAAAATAAATGCATAGAAACATGCAGCTACCTCATAAATACTTGCAGTAAAAATTTCATCCAGATTGATTAATATCTGGCATAAGAAAGTTGATGTTGAATTAACAAAAATGAACACAGAAAAATAGATTTGAAAATAAAATGAATATTTATGTAAATTAATATTCTCCTCCGCTACATTCATCTAGTAACTTCAGGGAGCCAACAAAAAGTTACTAGATTTGTAATCAGAAATTTTAAAAAAGAATTCTTCGATGAAAAACAATTTTGACAGCTCTTTAAATTTCACGCCCCCCTCCAGCCTTAATTTAAAAAGTGTAAACATACGAGTATTTGCAATCAGATTTGAGCTGAATCCATTTGGGGTATGAAAATATAAACTCTGAATAAGTGAAATAGCTAAAAATATTTGGAAAAATTTTCATGTTTTTCAGTGAAGTCTTCCCTTAAGGTTTTCCTTTCCAAAGCCAGGAGATGTTTAATTACGTTAGGTTATGGTAATGTTTGTGTACTTCACTCCCAAGTGATTGTTACGAAATCCACTGTATTATTTGGCAAAAGTTGAGAATTAGACAAATTAGTACTGATAAATTGGTGGCATGAAGATTTTTAATTATACAGATAGCGTCACATCACGTCACTTCTTACCGTTTAGATCAGTGATGGGCAGATGCCTGCAAGACTGAAACGGCGTGAATATTTCCTGCACGAGGAATTGATTGTCCGTCGGAGCGGTATCATAACATTGGGAGAACGAGTTAAAGATCAGCGAGTTGTTTCGATGGTGAAAATGAAGTTAAATAAATCATGTATATAATAAGTGGCTGTAATAGTTTAAATTTAAACAATGAAAATATTTATACTGTAGGACATTTTTGAGTAACTTGTCCGGTTTTCAATATCTAAAGGGTAAGTAACCTTGCGATTGTTTCTATAATGAATTATTGCCTGTGACTATACTTATTTTTACACGATTGTTTAACGACGTTGTATTAAGTACTAGATTATTTAGCGTCGATGGAATTTGTGATAGATGGTATTTCGCGAGATGTCACTGAGGATTCGCTATAGATTACCTAACATTTGGAGAAACCTCGGAAAGAATCCAAACACGTAATCAGCCTAAGAGGGAATCGAACCAACCCCCGAATGCAACTCCGTATGAGCAGATACATGTGCCTGCCACCTAGGCTGCTGACTCTTGATGTGAAATAGATTCAGTCTCCGCAAACCGAGTGGCCAGATTACAACTGTGTCGTCCTCATATCGAATCCGAGAACTGAGTTATTTATAAGTAGAGCGCTCGCAATGATCCACACGGAAATTGCTTGGAATAAAGAGGAAGGAAATGCATAGCTACACCATCTCAATTCCCGCTAAATGAGAAAAATGAAGACTTCAATAATTCAATTATATTATAGTCGAAAATATTTTCTAGTAACTTTATGGTTCTTGCAAGAGAACTCTGAGGTAATATCAAAACTAATTAAGAAACCTGATTACTTCAAACTGTCAACGACCAGACAGTAGATGGATGGATGGATGGACGGATGGATGGATGGACGGACGGACGGACGGACGGACAGACAGACAGACAGACAGACAGATAGATAGATAGACAGACAGATAGATAGACAGATAGACAGATAGATAGACAGACAGATAGAGATAAATAGATAGATAGATAGACAGACAGACAGACAGACAGACAGACAGACAGACAGACAGATAGATAGATAGATAGATAGATAGATAGATAGATAGATAGATAGACAGACAGATATATAGACAGATAGACAGATAGATAGACAGACAG